>NW_009617959.1:61718-82198 GCF_000690535.1 Cariama cristata
TTGTTTTCAGGCTGATTCCAGATTCACACCTTTCCTTTAAGTTAAACTCTCCTACAGACTTCACAGGGGAAACATCTCTTCCAAAGTTTTTATTGGAAACTCATCTTTTATCAGCAAGCAGTGCCTGTATTTCCCAGTCTCTGTTTCTTGCACTTCAGCAGCCTTTGGCTTGAGCTGTTCTTTCCTGTGCATAATGTGGACATACAGGAGTACATGGCCATGCTTCTATCTGTGCCCATCCCATCGTTTGGATTTTTGGCTGCAATCTACCACAGCTCCTACATGTCCTTTTGCGTGTGCTGGTATTTCCAACCAGCTAGTTTGAGTTGCACATGGAGATACTGGCCTCTCCTGTTGACTGACTGCTCTGATCAGGATCTGGGCTGGCAATAGAGTTTGCTGCTCAAGCCTGTAGTGTGAAATGTGGATCCTACTGCTCTCAGGTCTAGTAGAAAACACTTTAAATTGGTTTTAAATTTGTGAAGCCTTTAAAATTTAAGATACTGCTATGTTTCCTGCTGTAGGAACCTCTATATCCTTACTCAGTGCCATAAGCACATCTCTCGTCTGTTAAGTATTTAACATCCCTTTGCCAAAGGGAAGCCAGAGACGCTGTTCACGAACACTTCTAGAAAGCTGTTGTGTTTCAGGGAAGAGAAGCGTGACAAAACTGTCTGCACAGCAGCAGGGCACTGGGCTGCCCTGTCTCCTGGATGTGGTATCAGAGCCCACGGGGCTGCTCCATGTCACTTAATGTGCTGCAGGAGCGTGGCTGGATGCTGCAGGCACCTGCCCTAGTAGCCATAAAGCTGACGCCTCTCCTCATTCAGCTGCTGTCATATCCGATGGAGCTCACGTATCCATGTCTGCAGAGCCTCCCAACGGAAATGGAAGCCAAATGCTGAAACTTTAAGACGAGCTTTGTCCGAAAGCTGCTTTTTTTTTTTTCCCCCCTCTCCAGCTATGCTGGTTGAAGGGGAAAAAAGACTTGTCTCTTTCAACTTCTTGGCAAAGAAAAGCTTGTAGAGGCAAACATGTCTGCTGCATTGATGTGTGCTTGCAAAGCTTTAGCTTCGCCCCCGCCTCGCCCCGAGTAGGTTTGTCCCCTGAACCCTGAAGCGTTTTCTCAAGGACAGGCAGCCCACTACTGCATGACCATTACTATATCACTCAGAGCCCAGTTCTTCCCTCTCAGGATGCGACGGTGGCTGAAAAACATCTCCACGCAGTCAGGAAACTGCTCTTTAATCTTGTGCTTCCACGGAAATAAAGAATTCACTGTGATCCTGGGAAGTATTGACTTTCCAGCAGTGACCAGTAGATGTACAGGAATAATTTTTTTGTTTGTTTGTTTTTGTTACTACATTTCAAAGCATCTCTGGCATCTCTCCCCTGTGGTTGTTAACGCCATATGTAATGCCTTCTCTGTAAGCTTTGCCTTTGGAAGGGAAAATGGAGTACTGCTTATTTTCAGGTTTCTTTTGGCTGCCCTGAGCTGATGATCGAGTTTCCGCATAGTGACAGCTTCTGCCTGTGCACATAGTGTGAAGAAGTCATGCATTTTTGATTCAGTAGTAGTTTATTTTTATATCAGCTGGCAGATGAGTCACACCTTCCCCCACTCCTTCACAATCTCACCTTGGCTCATGTGATTCATAGCAGTCCAGTGCCAACATGCGTTGAATTTCGTGCAGTAGCTCTGTAGCCAGCACTCATCCCCAGGACGGGTAGGTGACATTGGCAAGTGGATGTCAAACGTAATGAGCCTCTACAGTGGCATGGTGGAAAGCAGGAGAGGACTCTGATACGCTGGAGAATCCCAGGAAATCGAGATCTCTGCTCTCCCCAGCCCACGCAATAGATGAATCACAACGTACGAGCGGAATATAGTGAGTCAGGGAGGGGTATGTCATTACATATAGAATATCGACGGATTCTGTGGTTTTGTTTAATCCTTGCTCTGTAAACAAGTTCACCTCTAATGAAGTATGGAGTCTGTGTGTTTACTTTTGGACCTCTTTCTGTTGCACAACTCACTGGAGCGAAGCAGTCTGTTTACTTGTCAGGAAATAGGACCAAGGAAAATGAAGGTGGTATAAATAACTGAGCCTTTTACATAGTCTAGTCAATATTTGCATATATATTTTTCAGTGTAGCTGAGCTGTCTGCTACTCCATACTGCGTATTAAGTTATCTTTTTGGGATTGCCTACATTAAGCGCATTTTTCTCATTCTGTGTTGCTCTTCCTTTACTCATGACCTGCTGCATGCTTTGTACATACCGGTGTCCTTTATAAAGAAATTCTTTCCATGCCGGTTGCACAATGCTGTCATTCACATAGCAATTAGCTAGGGATCATTTCAGTGAAACTTGTTTATACGGATGGTTGTAAACAAGTCACCGTGGTGGAGCATGCTGCCAATACCAGCTATTTCACAGGGAGCTCACTGTGTGCAATGCTTTTCCCCAAGGGAGCCAGAGTAACTCGAGGCCACGTAAGTGAGGGTTAATGCAAGATGTCTACACCCCTGTTTAATTAAGGAGTGCGAACATATGCATTAGCCGTTGCTGTGGTCGCTTTAATCTTCAGAAATCCCACTTGTGTTTGCCACCTTGATGGAAACACTGCCATGGCCAAGAGCTGAGCTGGCAGATCACCCCACAGCAAGATCCTGGTTTGGGGTAGGAGAGAGCTGCTGGGTGGGGATTGCCCCTCTGCGCACCAAAGTGGTTTTGTGCTGGTGTGGAGCAACACGTGGCCGTCGCCTGAAGGACGTTTATGTCCTGCTTCATTGTATGGAGAGGTTTGTTCATAGCTGACATGCTACAGTGCTCTGGATGAGTACTGCAGCCTGCTTCTTTGAAATATTTGGAAATATTTTAGAACGTAAGCATTCAGTTACTGTATGTATTTAATAAGTGACTTATCTGTGCAAGATGATACAAAACTGACATCCATTTGCACAGAAAGCAACTTGTGCCTCTGGGTCACATCTTGTGTTTAATCATTTTCCTATTTCAGATCCCTGTGATAGACCCTAGCATTCGTTTTAAGCTATTGAGTTAATTTTCTAACAGCGAGGTAAAACTCTCCTCCTTCATTCTTTAATCTTGCAAAGAAGTATGCCATTGGCAATAGGTTTGAGATGCCTTGGCAAGGAGATACGGTTTCGTTCATCTGAAAATGGCCTTTTTAAACAAAAAGTGCAACATGTGTAGAGGTCCCTCACGCTTAGCTGCACCCTTAAAAAATGGTGATCAGCAGCTTCATTATAAAGTCAGGGTAGTCCACGAACTTTTGAACTTGAGGGATCTCTGACTTCAGAGCTTTTGAATTGCGAAATAAAATTTAGTGGATTACTGTAACACACCCAGTTAAAGCCTGCCTGCTTTCAAAGCTGGCTTGCTGTTGATCTCTGGAGAATAATATTTTACTGTCTAAAAATACTTGGGGTTTTTTTGATGTTCCCTTGTTAGGAAGGGCTTCCTGAATGTGCACATTTCAGCATCTCTTCCAACATCAGAAGTTTTGGCTTCCTTGGGCTAAATTTAGGCTTCATCAATTGCAAGCTATCAGATGCTTTTAAAGCAAGGCCATTAATATTTGAATACAAGATCAGGGCAGTTTCCTTTTTATATTTTGAAAAGTCCTCATACATCTAATACATTGCAGTAATCACAAATCAAAACCCAGCAACACTGGGCAGTGTATGGAGGGGAACGGCAGGATGCTGGGAAGCTGAGAAATGCCTTTCCTACAGACACTTTTTCTTGAAGGCTGACATGCTCTGCAATGGTGTTCATAAATCTGTAGCAGTCGGGCTCATCTGAGTCATCCCAGATGCCTCGTTGGGTTTGTCTGATAGACAGCAATATCTACTAAGAACAAGTTGTGTGATGTGCTGCAGGCCCAACTGCTGTAAGGATCCAGTTGGACTTGAGGAGAAGGACGGACTATTTAATCATGAAGGTCTCTGTGCTGCTTCTGGTGCTTTCTAGCAAACCCTGACCTTGAAATATCTCATGCTTGCTAGCAGCCCAGGTTGTGTTTGGGACTTGGAGTGCCTCAGGCAGTTTAGTAAAGAGATGAAAATACTCAATGTTTGAAGATAAACCTTGGAATTTATATTTACATTGAATGGAAAACCCAGTTTGGCAATTAGGGTCACGATAATTAATAAGGATGTGGCGACCAGTTACCCTTGCTGTTCTGCTTGTCCCCCTTTCCTGGCCCTTCTGTGAAAAGTTTTCGAGCTGTCAGGATGCTGCACTTAGGAACTAATTGAGGTCTAGAGCTGTGAAAGTCAGTTCATTTTCTGGAGGGCTGATGTTTTGGGTGTTGAGTACTGCCTCGATTGAAACAAAGCTGATTCCCTTTTGGAAGATGGGTGCTTGATTTAGTGGGATCCTTTTCATATGTTTGTACTTCCTAAGCACCAGAAGCATCCTATGCATGCTGAAGGTTTTTAAGGTGCTCCTCACCTTAAAGAGAGAAACGTCTGAGCTGTGCCAGGGAGGTTTGACACGAGTGAAGTTCTGGTACGTAGGGTTGCCCGCCTCCCAGACCAACTATTAAATGGGTTTGGAGTTTGCATTTCTCAGCTGTGCCCTGCCTGCTATTCAAAACCCTCCTCCCAGCTCTGAAAGATAAGCCATAGACTCTGTCTCTGAATCTGTAATGGATCCAGCTACACCAGAAGAACTTTTCAGCAAGCTCTGCCCTGGGTAAAGACTTGCAGTTTTGTAATAATATTTCTGTTTGAAAGTGGCAGGTTTTCCTTCAAATCTCCATTCCTACCTGCTTGTACTTAGCTATCTTGATGATGCCTGGTGGTAGTATCTTATTTAGCGCCTCTCAACTTCTGCTTTGCAGGGGATTCTCCTGTGATAAGAGGGAGTGGGAGGTTTTCCATCAGGCTGGAAGGACCGTGTGGGTAACACTTTCCTACTACTCTGAAAAATCCATTTTTCCCTCGAAAACTGCAGTAATTACGGGACCAATGAATGCCAGTCTCTTGAGTTGTGAAGAGTTTACATGTGTTTGACTCTCAGCATCCATCACTTACTAGTTTGATGCTATTGCAGGACCAAATGTCCATCTTGTGGCTTTTTAATCAGCCCTCCTGTTGGGTCCTGCACTGATGCTAAAGAAGCTTTGATGGCAGCACAAAGCATTCCTGTGATCAAGCCACCCTCCCAGTAGGACCAGTATGAGTGTTGTGGGGCCAAGCTGCACCCACGGCTTTGCAAGCAGGTCTCAGCACGTAGTGTTGTGCTGCCAGAAGTGCCACCCGGATTGTCCCACCATGGTCTGGTGTGCAGAAGCTGGCCAGCTCCAGCTGCCTGAGCGTGGCCAAGCATTATCTTACTCCTGAGCACCCTGAGCAGAGGCTGCGTGTCTGATGCCGTTGTCTGCTTTATCCGGCTAAATTGGACCGGTCTGATCTATCATCTAAGACCCAAATGCTGTTGGATCAATGATGAATACTGCCTGTATGTGCCAGTTTTGCCTTATGTTGCTGTACCATCTTGGCTAGAGTGACTCCTGGTCACTGCACGGAGACATGGGTTGCAGCTGAGCTGTAATTCAAGCTGTCAAATTCCCTCTGCATTGTCATCATGGCAGTTTCACGCTATTTTGCAGCTGGCCGGCACGCCATAAACTTAAAGTATCACTTAACTCACACTGTAGATTTTTGGCGTGAGGATGGGGAGGAAGTAGGGAGCCGGTAAAAGCTCAGCCTCCAGGCAACAGTCTGCAATGGAGATGAGCTGATGAAGGGCAGGAGCCACTTGGGACTTGGTGTGATCAAATCAAAATGTTTCTCTGGACAGCAGAGGAGCGTTTCAGCCGAAGTCTTTTATTATTGTTGCTTTCTTAGCGTTTTTCATCTGCCAAGAAGTAGCCTCTTCCTTGGCAGTGCTTCTGGAGTTAAATTTGTGTGCTGCTGAGCACTCCCTTGCAACTGAGAAGTGCTGCTGTTGATTTTTATTAAGCTTCCTGTGGGTTATACCTGTAATGTGATTAGTGTGCATAACTTGTTATCAAAGAAAAAAAATGCAATCACAGAGCATACCCTTAGTCATCTCAACTTCTTTATTACCTGGTGAAAATGAAGCAGCCAAAACCTGCTACTTAATTCCTTTTCAGCAGGTAAAGCTGACCCAATGCAAGAATTGCACAGCCAAGGAAAACTGAATGGGAAACAATTTCTCTTTGGCATTAACCAGCAGAACCGAGCTGACCATCACAGATGTTGTCTGGCAAAACTCACTCAGTGTGGGGACCTGCAGTGTAGCGGGAGGTCACGTCTTTCCTCCTAGATGCATCACGCAGGAGCCACGATCTCAGCTGTGAAGGCTGCGGATAGCGCCTGGCTGGTTGAACAGTATGGAGCCGATGTGCGGAGTGAGCTGCGCTTTCAAACCGTGAAGCCGAGCTTGGAGGTAAAAAAGCAGCCTGGGGAGCTGGTTCATGATGTGGCTATGTTTTAATTACAAGAGAGCTTTTTGGGCAAATCCCATTACTTTCAGTAGGTTTCTGTAACTCCTCACTTAACCCTCAAGAAGTTAAAAAATCCGCAGCACCGCAACTTCTCATGCCTTTCAGCAAAAACACAGGCTCTGCTGAGTGCACAAAGAAATCCAGAAAGCAAAGCAGGAATAATTACATGAAACAAAACCTTTTGATTTTTTCTTCTACCCTTATCCTTGTATCGCACATGTGTGGGAAAAGATACATAATTAAGCTAGAACTTAAGTTAGAACATTTTTGGGTGGTTTAAAATAACTCTCCTAAAATTATATACTGTTTTGATCCTTCTCTTAAGGTGTCTTATGTGCTAGCTGCCATCATCACCAGAACAAGCGTTTGTTGCGAAGAGTATATTGATATAAAATCCAACACTAATGCAGAGAATTGAGTGCAGTCATTTCCCTTGAGCCTTAGAAATGTGAATTCAGTCTCCCGAAACTTGTCAAAAAAATGATTTATTGTGTTGTGCTTTATTCTTTTGTCTTTGTCAGGAATTGAAACAATTTCACTTGACTATAGTTTACTCACTACAGCTAAAAAACTGCCTGTGAATGGGTGTTTCTGGGTAAATTTCCCAGATTTTGAAAGTCTTCCTGCAGCTTAGCCTTTCCAGCTAGGACTGATTCACTTCCCAATCTTTTTTTATTTGTATGAATACAAATGTGAACATCCTCTTGGTACCCTCTCTGAAACTGCTTCTTTCTTTGTGTACGTATGTGAAGAGTTGTTTAATAGAGTTGAGCCACGATATCAGGAAACCAGCTTGTACAACTTGAGGAAAATGAAATGCCACCCTGTTTTAATAATACAATGATCGTGAAAATTGTTTTCTGCAACTGAAGTAAAAATCAAATCATTTTGGTTTTTACCAGCAGCAAGAACAAGTATGTTCTTCCTTCTGTTCTTCCCATGTCTGTTTTTCTTCTATTCCTTTTCCTATACCTTTTTTTTTGTAGATTCAAATGCTAACAAGCTACTCAAAACGTGGCAGGGATTCAACACATCCTGCATATCCTGAGAAGATGCACAAAATATGCTGGGTTTCTGGAGTGAAGCTGGAGTCTTGGAGTCTGTGTAGAAGCCACGCTTTACTTTCAAACTCTTTGGAGATGACAGTAGCTCTGTCTGCTCATGACTTATGTACAACTGTTGTACCGTTGTGTGCCAAGTGTCATCTCTTCCCATAAAAAGCTCGGCTTGCTCTGTGGTCATCAGAGGAGAAGGTATTGATCCAACTTGTGACGTTCGTCCTTGCTTTATTTCCAAGTACCTCTTGGGTTCAGAGAGTGTTTGAGCTGTGCCTCTTCCACGTCCAAGGGCAGGGGAAGCGCGTCCCTCTTCCTCTCCTCCCTCTCGGCAGCGGCTCTACACCCTTCTCGCCTACTGATGGGCTTAAGTGAAAAGTCCTGCCGCAGCTACTCCTGCTGGGCAGCAACGCTGGAGCATTTAGCATTTGCTAGAAGGGAGATGATTCATTGCCCAACCAAAGCAGGAAAAAGATGTTGTGAAAAGCTGGCAGCAGAGAGCCAAGTGTCTGGCAGCAGTTGGAGCAAATGGAGCAGGAGGATGTTCAGGGGGAGCATGAATAAGAGCTCATAATGACACTGTAAAAGGGCTGCTGAGATACCATCTGGAATAGGCTGAGCAGTTACAGAGGAGATACCTAGAATAAAGTGGGCTGGGAGCAGAGAAAGCCAGCACAATGGTCAGTCAAGGTTTGAGGATGTGGCTTGTCTGATGGCTACTGTGGCAGCCTTCTCTGCTGCTTTCCTTGCTGGGCTTTGGGAAAAGGAGAGGAGCAGCTGGGACTGGTTCTTGCTAAGCGATGCTCTGCTGAGTGCCCCTTCTCCCAGAGGAGCCAAAGCCAACAGTGACCCATCACGAGCAAGTGGGTAGGAGATGGCGGGATGCTGCCAGACGCTCCGGGCAGGTTCCATTGCTCTTCAGCCTGCTCAGATGAGTGAGGGAGAACTAAAAGTAAATTGTGAGCTCTCAAACCACAGTATCAAAGCTCAGGAGAGCAAGGAAATTACTCAGGAGCTTTACAGTCATAAGCCAGTCTGAAAACATTCATGATTCTCAAGCAGGCTGGTCATCTCCATAATCTCTGTCAGAGTGGTGGGAAGGGAGCTGCCACAGTGCCTACCATCCTCCGACTGCAGTCACTGCTGATTCACAGCAGTGCTCTAGCCCCACTTCTGTATGTTGATGTTTTTCTCTATGTGTTGGATCAGCTTACTCTTTTTAAGTTGTTTCCTTAATCTGATGCCAGTTCAAGGTTTGTAAAGTCTTGGAGTGGTTGGCAAGATTGTGGCAGACCCTGTGCCATCACCTCTTTTTCCACCTGCAATGCAGCTGCAAGTGGATTGGTGCTAGAGTCAGAAATTGCATTTTCTGCTCGTTTTCCTTCACATCTCAACTGCTGGGTGTTTTCTTATAACAAGAGAAAATATTCTCGATCACCCGAAATCTCTGTCCTTCCCCAGACTCCTCCAGTTAAGGTTGAAGGTGAAGGGCTGTATTGGAAAGCTTTTGTAGTCCTGCTTTGAAATAAAATATCTCTGAAACATATGCAATCAAATATTTGAAAGACCTTTAGGATAACTTTACTCCAAGTAACAGGCCTATCTTAAATTTTCTCCCGTCTTTCTATTTTTGAAGCAGATTGTTCAGAAACCTGAAGGTCAGAATGAGCCTTTTTGATTCCAGCTCATAGATGTAACCTATTAACCAACGTACTCAGGTAGATTTAAACCCACTATCACAGGGCATGTTTTAAGAGGTTAAAAGATGAGATCTTGGCCCAGTCAATGTTGATAGCAAAGCTTCTGTTCCAGCCAGGATTTTATTCCGATTTGAAAATTAAGAGAAGGGTAGATCCTCATTAGTGTAATCAGCTTAAATGGGTTGACTACTCTAAAGCAATTTGTTTAATTTGTTTGGAACATGTTTAATTTTAGCTATAGATGTTCAGCTCTCGCACAGTTGCTATTTATGCTGTTTATCATGTAATTTTGTGTTCTGTGATTTGTAAAAATAAACTTTTGATTCTGAATGAGAGTTTTGTAACAATCTACATCCCATTCATCAGTGCTGCTTTAAAATCACACAGAACTTTTTGTGCACTAATGCTGCTGTCATGTCTCTGCATCCATTTCTATGAAGAATAGTTCTTGCTGCTCACATAGAGTGTGTTTTTTGCATTGAGCATCAGCCATTTGCTTGACATTGGATTGCTCCCCCCCTCTTGACTCTGGGTATCTAATTTGGCGTTCCTCAGGAGTGTCTCCCCTCTGCAATAGAGCTCAGCTTTGAAGCCGGCGTGAAGAGAGGTTGTGAAATTCTTCTGTAATTCTTGAAATTGAAGATGTCAGGTTCTCTTTATTTGGCCACACCACATCTAAGGGGAGCGGAAACCAATTTCTCATGGGAGTGCAAAAAATTGGTGATTCAGAAGCTACCAGTATCGTTCACTTTTCACAAGTTGCAGTTGTCTCCTGGTGATTTGATGTAGAGGGACTTGGCTTTTGTGCCTCCACTGATGTAAATGCCACATGTAGCTTCCTGCACTTGCTACCTCGTTTCTTCTTGGGTGTATTTTGGGCTGCTTGCTGTTGCACAAGGTTTATTCATAGCCTCTCATGATGCTCATATACAGAACATCAGTACATATTCTCTGCTGCAGCAGATGGTTTCCGCTTTCTGTGCCTTCCACGTGAGGCAGATGCTGCAAAATCAAATTTCCCTTGGGCGTAACCTTTGATTGGCATCCCTCTGCCAGTCGCCATTTCATAACTGGTCCTGGAAATAGCTTTGGACTGTCTTGTATGACTTGTATGTCTGATGCCTGGACTAACACGGTTTGTTAGAGTGTGCTGGATGTCTGATGAGTTATTAGGGCCGTTAGTCATGCTGTAAAGCATGTGGCAGCAAGACAGCACTACTTGAATCAGCAAGGATGTTTGATCTTACAATGGAAATTTGCTGAAAGGTGTAGTTCCCTGGTGTTAATACAGCTCAAATGAAGTGCTCTCAAAAAGCATTGGTCCTGCTGTTTGTTACTGTTCTCATTCTTGCGTTCAAGCTCAAGCAAACGCCGAGCTTTTTTTGGGTTGATCTGATATTCCTTAGCCACATGAGCATGGGGAGGTGGTGGGATGGGTGAGGGTAGAGTGAGGATGGAATGGTCCCTTTTGGTGGCAGCCTGCAGGAGCAGTGAGAGTTCTAGCATCTCAGGAAACCCGAGGCCAGAGTTGTGTGGCCACTCAGGAGCGTGGTGGAAGCAAAGTCTGAGTTTTCCGCTTTGATGTCTGCATTTGTTCTCGTTCCAGCCACGATGCTTTAATCTCCAAATGCTATGCTAGGTTTTTGCTGTACTCAGCTTGAATTTTTTCCAAGACATCGCACTGCTGAAATAGCAGAATTTGCCTGTAGATTCCAGTGCAGTAATCAGTCTGTGTTTATTGGGGTGATAAACTTTCCACGAGAGCAAGGGTGGAGTGGGGCCTTTTACATGTAGTCAAGCCAAATCACCCAGCAGCAAACCAAAGCTGTTAGGCAAATTCAGATGATTTCTGCTTGCAGCAGCCTCCACTATAATAGGCTGCTTTTTCTCCAAAGGAGAACCTGCACGTGTCATGCCTGGATTTTCTGCTCTTAACGTGTTGTTCTTGTGTACTGCCATGGAGCAATTCCTTGTTTAGATGTGATTTCATACATTAATGGCACTAAACTGATCATGGTTTATATTTCAAGTGTTGAGTTGTACCTTTGAATCCTCAGGATGAGACCTCTGCTCTGCCTGTGGCTTTTCATCCTGTACTCTTTGAATCCAGAACTGCTCATCTAGGACAGACTGCTTCACAGCACCGTGGCTTGCTTTGACCTTTTCAGTCCTCTGGTGACACAATTGCTCACCATTAAAAACCTCAAGTTCGACTGCCCAGACAAAAGATATGTTTTCCTCAATCAATCTCTTTTGTTGGCAACATCCTCCTTATGTATTTACAGATCTACTGGTGATATTTGTGGAGTTCCTGTGGTTTACCATGGCAATGGACTTGGTGGCACCAGGACACGTTGCTTGTTGCTGAAATAAAGCCAAGCTGCGTCCTGAATTATGTAGTGGGCTGTGATTAAATAAAATTTTATGCAGATTTTCTTAGGCTGCTCCTTTTTATTTTTCGTAAAAAGAACAGATCCAGAGATGCCTGTATCTCAAGTTTGCAGAGAGCCACTCTGGAATCATCTAGCCCCATCTGCCTGCTTGGATCCTGCAGGCAACAAGCACCCTTTAGTATTTACGTCAAGCTAACAACTTCTCTTTCGAGATTTGCCCCTTCCTAAAAAGATGCTAAATGTTGACTTGGGTTTGAGTGAGCTGAGGGTGCATTACCCCATGTCCCTTGTAACTTTATTTCAGTAACTAGTGTGGAGCTGAGGAGCCCTGGCGTGGGCTGGGAGGCTTCACAGGGCTCGTCAGTGATGCTCCTTTGGGTCCAGGATACCTGAGCGATGCAGCTTGGGTTTGAAAATTAGATGTACGTTACAGCATTTTTATTCTAGCAAAGCCAGTAGGTAAGTTTTTGACTGCAGAGCTGGCAGCATTGCTGCTGAAAACCCTCAGAGAAAAATCAAACCCTAAAAATATGCCTGAAATTAGTAATGTCTTCTGTACGCTGGCACTTAGGATGCTTTTTTTAATGTTCTTCGCAACAGCTTCACTTTATAGGAGCTCCCACCAAGAGCAGAGCCTTCCTGAGGTTTAGAGCTGAGAAGGGCACTCCAAGCTCTTGGCTCGTAAGGCTTTGAGTGGGTAAAGCTAGCTGAAGGAGTTGGGACCCCAGAGAGCACTAAATAGTTGCGTTGCTTCCTTCCCTACATGAAATCCCTATCTTTTGAGTCTTGCTGCAATTTATCTTCCTGGTTCTTATGCCCAGTAGGAATATAATTTTAATTGCAATGCTCGCTCTTTACCAAGTAAGGCTGTAAATGTACTCCTTTCCCTTTGCTCTGGGAACGGGATTCTTCACCTTCCTCAAGAGCCTTTCTGCAATTTTATTCTCCTGTATACCTTAATTAGCACACTCCTAATCCAAGTGGTTTCCTTCCTGATTTGCACTTTTCAAGACTATTATCCTGATGTAGAAGTTGTGGTAGAAGTACTCAGTGTATATATATCTTGAATTTATAATGGTCTCAGTTTTAAACTTTTCATAGAATATTCTGTTATTTTCTTCTATTATTCTTCTATTATTCTCTAAAAAGTAGAGATTATGATCTTGGTATTAGAGGTAATTATGTAGGTAAGTCCTCATCACATTTTGCTGAAAACTCAACAGCTCACTCTGAGTTACTTCAAGAGCTATTGCAACTACTCTAGCCTGCAGCACTAAGCTGATGGCATTAAATTATCATTTAGGTTGATTTGGGACTATTTGAAAATGTTTTGGAGCTGTCTGGATCACATCCCATCATTGTTTGGCTTTCTGAATTGCTTCTGCATGAAACCATCCTGTTTTCTTAGAGGACTTAATTGCTGTTAATGCATCATAAAACATGAAGCTCTGTTAGGAGCAGTAGCCTCCAAAGGCCAGATTGGGTAAATGTTTTACATAGGACGTAAAACTCCGGTTAGACTGGGAATTCCTGCAATACTCTCTAATATCTCATTAATGCGTCCTGATGACTGATACCTAAGACGATTCCCCAGGCATGTGAGTTAACAAGATTAAAACCATCCTAGGGTAATCTTTGTCAAGCTGCATTTTGTTCTTTTTGAGTAATGCATAGGAGCATAAGTTCTGTAATATTTAAGCTTTAGTAATCTCAGTGACACATTTATTGTATTGTTGGCAAGTTAATAAATGCCGTTGGGCAGATTAATGAGGCTTTCCTAAATCTGTAGTAGGACGTAAAGTTATTATGTTGCTGACACACTCCAGCCTTAGTGTTTCCCTGTTCTACTGCCTTGACCCGTTCTGGTCTAGGCTGCCTGAGCATGCCGCGGAGCAGATACAAAACCGTGCTGTTACGCAAGCAATTTGGTGTCTGATAATTAGTGAAATTTTTTGCTATTTTTAATATTGATCTCTTACATAAATATAGATGTGTGTATGTATTTACTTAAAACATGCCATAAAATTTATAATCACTATGCTTTCAGGTCCTATGCTGTATAATTTACGGGCCTTTGTGCGACTTTGTGAAAAAAGGTTGCGTACATAGTAGTGCTCCCCGTGCTGAGCCTTTACACTGAATAGCAGGACATCATATCTTTGTGTGTTAAAGCAAAGATGTTGTTTTGACATAGGACAAACCCATGTATTTCAAAACAAAACCCCTTCCATTGTGTTTTGAAATGTAGACTGGAAATACTTTTTTTTTAAAAAGTGTTAACGCGGCTTGATACTGATGCCAGGATGCCGAGTGCCTGCGCTAGATGCTGATTAGAAAAATTTGCAGTTAGCCCTGAACTAACTGCAAATTCCTCCCCATATGGGCTGGTCTGATTTTTCTCTTTGACTAATTGGTAATTCAAGGAGTGCTGTGCAGCTCACTGAGTCTTCAGATGCCAAGGCTGGGTTTTTTTCCCCTTCTGGTGCCTTTCAGAAAGCTAATCCGTGCAAAAAGCTGAGTGTAAATATTGCATACTCTTGCTGAGAAATCTGTTGCTGAGCTGTTAGGTGGGAAGGGTAGGCTCTGACTCCTACCCGTTGGTTATTGAGAGTTTTGTGGTGACTTAACAAAATGCTTTGTACGTATGCTTAATTACTATGATTGCTTACTTTTAGATGGTGGTGGGTCAAAATTTAAATCTTTCCTCTTTTTTAAAGGAAAACTTTTTTTTTTCCTTTCTCATGAATATAGTAAGAGTAAACTTTGTGTAAGGTAGTGCTGAAAAACGATAGCTATGTATTATCTTGATTGAAAAAGCAGCCCTTTTTTGGACATGCCTCATTTTCTGCAAGGGCTGTCATCTTCCTAACTGCTAAGATGAGTGCCAGCCCATGTTTGGGGTTGTACTCTGCCTGGTGTTTAGTGCAATGTAGGGAACTCCTTGTCTTGTTCTGTGAGTCCAAGTGCTTAAGCTGCCAAAGCTAGATGCTTTCATGTGGTCGTATTATTGCTTTGAAATCTATTTGTCTATTCAAGGGTGTAGCTGAGCAAAGCCTGCACTGATTTGGCGTTCGGTTCATTCACAGTGCATGCTGAAGCTCATTTGCTTGCTGGACAAGATCAAACAGAAAGGACACTGGAGAGGTTAAAACAAAGGCTCTGCCCAGCAAAAGATTTACACACAGGAGGAAGGGTATTAACATTGTCCCATTGACTGATTTCAATTCTTTTTATATTCTTCCAGCTGAAGGACTTCCCCAGGTGTATTACTTCGGACCATGTGGAAAGTACAACGCCATGGTACTAGAGCTGCTTGGTCCTAGTTTGGAAGATTTATTTGACCTCTGTGATAGGACATTCACTTTGAAGACGGTATTAATGATAGCCATCCAGCTGGTGAGTAACAGTGGGCAGGGCTCTGGTCAGCAGCCTCCATGATGCCAACTCATGTTTATGTCAGTCCTGGGTTAGCTGAAGGATGGGGTTGGTACAGTGTGAGGTTCAGTAGTGTCTGTTGATTGGAGAGAAAGTCTCCTTCCATCGTAGAATCACAAAATAGTTTGGGTTGGAAGGGACCTTCCAAGATCTAGTCCAACTCCCTTGCCATGGGCAGGGACGTCTTTCACTAGATCAGGTTACTCAATGCCCTGTCCAACCTGACCTTGAACACTTCCAGTCATGGGGCATCCATAACTTCCCTGGGCAACCTCTTCCAGTGTCTCACTACCCTCATCATGAAGAATTTCCTCCTTATGTCCAATCTAAACCTCCCCTCTCTCAGTTTTCAAACGTTGCTCCTCGTCCTGTCCCTACAGGCCTTGGTAAAAAGTCTCTCTCCACCTTTCTTATAAAAAGAAAGTTTGAGAAAAACTCTTGCTTATGAAGGGAAGGTCAAATTATGCTTATGAGCAAACTTGCTTCTTGCATAGCAGAACCAGTGAAGCTGGATTCCTGTGGACTTGTGTCCTGTGTCCCCTACAGGCCGCTACCCCAGTATCTACCCCAGCTCCCTCCTCCTGTTTGGACATCCCCCAGAACGTCCTATTTCTTACCCACTCCCTAGGACACAGGGAGCACAGCACTCCCACATTCCTACCAGTTTTACTGGTTTGGTGCTACCAGGCTACTCAGACTGAAACATCTCAAAGCAATGGGAGCTGAGCTCTCCTTAGCCAAAATACCAGCATTCGAGATCTCTGTCTTTGGTGAAAATTGGCCAATGGGTTTAAATTACTAACAATTGGAAGATAATAAATCTATGGGCAGCATCACTGAGCCTCTAATTTGCCTGAAAAGGAAAGGAAACCAAGTGGTAGCTTGGATTTGTGTTTGTGTTAAAAGTGGACAACGTGAAAAATGAACATACTAAATGTGGTGAGTGACCTTCCATAAGTCAGTAGGGCCAATCAGTTATCATTTTAGTTTGGCTTTCTGGTTTTCAGCCTGTGGTTTGCAGATACCCAAGCAGCACAGCAGAGGTGGGACTGTATATTCACATTAGCAGATCTGTGGATAGAAGTGTTGAAGGAAAGAGAAGATGGTAAGGGAGTGAGGAACACAATCCTTTCTAAATAAACTGAAGTTTGCCACAGCAGAATCTCAAATGGAAAATTGAGGTCACAGATGCAGAAGCTTGAACAGCGCTTGCGTGGTATTTGGTTCATGAAGTTGTTGTCCTACAGCTGAGTGATCTAGGTTTTTTGGCTTTGAGTGTTCCTTCATCATTGGAAAACCAATTTATAGTATTGGTTTTTATTAAATCAAGTGGCAACAGATGGCAAAGCCTTGGATATAGCTTGTATGACCTTTTGGTTGTCAAGATGTAAAATGTAAAGATGTAAATTTATTCCCGCGTGACTGCTGGGGAAATCAAAATTGTCACAGCAGTGTCTGTCTGCCTTTTGCCAAGCCCTAGGGTTGCAGATTAGCTCTGTACTTGAACGGTCTTCACTGGCATCATCTGCTGATCTTGTGACCTCAGCCGGCGTGCCGACTCATCTAGATGCTGGTACCAGTTTGAAAAACAGATGTTTAGGGTGATGCAGGAGGACACCAAAAGCAGTCACAAATGGAGGAGTTTATGTTCTCCAAAAGAAGCAGGCAGTGCTGCTCCTTTTTCCATGGGGAGATGTTTTAGAACCTTTCCAGTCTTCCAAGAAGATTACATGAGTTACCAGATTGGACCATATGCATTTAAGGAGACAGATTTAACATCTTCAGGTGTGCCCCATCTCCTTCCCTGGAAGGTTTCCTGGGAGAAGGGCTCACCTGGCCCTCAGAGATGTTTTTTCTGAAGGGGCTGCACTTACTACTCGACTGGAATGAAACCCCCTTGCTCCAGCCGCAAGGCTTTGGGGGAAATTGTCTTGGATTTATCTCAGTTCCTACACTAAATCATTGCAGTCACTATGTCATGCTCCACAGAGAGACACATAAGAGAAGGAAAGTTGGACTGTCAAATTCAGTGGGTTCACCTCCGTAAATTATGTTTTGCTCTTGCTTTTGACCAGCCAAGGAGCATCCAGTCCCTTCTTTGCTGTTTGCGTGGTTCCTTGCCATTGCCTGCTGCAGGCTCTGCCTGACAGCAGCCAGCTGCTGCTTTCAAGGTCCTGTTTAGCTGCCTTCTCTCCGCTCTCCCTCCTTAAGCCTGTCCGCTACTGCAGCACATCTCTGACACATCTACATGTGTGCTGCATGCTAAAACTAGGCAGGAGCTTTGAATGCGGTGTGGTGGCACTTGATCTCCTTTTTTTGTGTTCGGTGGTCAATTTTTAACCAGAGGCATCCCTGAAAGAGGTTTTTTAATAAGCATATGTGCTTGGCTTATCTTACTTAGCTTGACAGGTAGCAGCATCTCAGGACTGGGGTGGATCCCTTTAACTCTACAGGTGTTAGAAGAAAATGAAGCCCTCTAGGAGAAACAAATATATTGTCACTGTTTTAAAGAGCAGCGCTTGTGTTTATGGGAGAATTTAAATATGGTTTTAGATCAAGACAACTGTCCTGGCTGGGGGAGATAGAGACTGGATGATAATGAGTCTTCAAGAAGGACAGCCTGTTTTGGAATTTTTTCAGACACAGTAGGAAGGTCTGCCTTGGCAGAGGGATGAGCCATGCAGCCCTGAGGTTTGTCACTAGGATTGCATGTTCTTCTAGTAAGCATGTGTTGTGTTCAGAGCTGTGGCAGCAGCTTATCAAACACAGCTTGAATCAAATCAGAAACACTCTTAGTCTAATGCACCATTTCATACCTCTCGGTGAAAACCTGTATTGAAGGAGTCCTCTCTTTTGCTTCCTCGGTGGAAGTTTTCCAGTTCTGTTACTGCTGTAACTTGTGTGACTCCAATGCTTCACATTGTTTTGCTAAGAGCATCAAACTGGAACTGCTTCCTCCATCCTCCGTGTGCGGTTGAATAGATCAAGTGGTTGACGTTCCTGAACAAAGCAAAGCTTGGCAATTAAAAACGTGTTTGCTAGTGCCAGTCCCTAAAGCCCATAAATCGGAAGTCATCTTAGGGCTTTGTGGAGCTGACTTGATGTTTGGGCTGGGACAGAATGGTTTTTTATTCTGGCTTCAATTTTTCACTCTTGGCCAGGTCCAACATGTGCAATACTCATTGACAACTCAGTTTTGTCAGGAGTAAATGTTATTTTCACTCTTGCTTTAAGTGCTTGCTGTCAGAGACAAGGTCCATTGTGCCAGGCACTGTGCAAATACTTCTGGCTGTGATCTGGACCAAGTCAGGGTGAAAAGTTTTCTGACTGGTGACCATCAAAATCATCTTGTGTAAGAGACACCAAAACAGCCTTTAGACAAGAGGAATTTTTTTATCTGTACTGATCTGATATATATTCATGCAGGTTATGTGTGGAAGAAGGGCTCAAATTTATCAGGAGGGTCTAGAGATGGGATTGCCATTGAGATCAGATCCTTAAGAGTTACCTTTTTTGGGGAAAAGGGTTTACTTTTCTTACTGCTTCCTTGGCAGGAGAAAGGAAAATAAAAGCATGGGTTTCTTTGGCATCTGGTTAAATGTCACAAATACCCTCTCATTTCTTAGCGGCAGCACAGGGGTCCTGCTGTGTGCCAGGGATGCTCTCCCCTCCTAGGGGCTTCTCTGACATCTGAAATGGAGATTTGTGGCTCCGGAGATGGACTCAGCCAGCTGTGGCCATGGAAATCCTGCTTTAATTCACAAGCAGAGTCTCCCATCTGCCCCTAGTTTTCCTGTGCCCTATGATAAAATGCCATAGTCTGTTCTTACTACTACTAAAATAATAGAGCAGGTGTTAACTCTGCTTCACAGTCACTGTTTTTTCAATATAAAAGCAATTCCAACAGTTAGTCCCAGCTCCTTGCAGTGGTTTCTCTGTCTGTAGAAGAATTAATGCATGGACATTAGAGCCTGTAGTTCAAACACAAAGGAGCAGGCACCATGTCTCTGCATCCAGTACATTTCTGGAGTGGTAACTCCACTTCAGCTCTTCTCTAGCTGTGGAATGGGTTTGAGTCAGGCCAAGGTTGTGCTGCACCAACGCTGCTCGTTTCTTCTCAGGCAGCAAGCCTGGAAGGGCGATGCAGCGCAGATCGTCACCAGCTCCCAACCACTAGCAGCCACAAGTGGGGTGAGTGTCTTGTCAGGGTGAATAAAGCATGGAGGCTACTCCAGGAAACATCGTTCTGACTTGGAGAGCATCTTTCAGCTATCGTTGGCTGTGCACAGCTCTCCAGCAGCACATCATGAAGCATCCAGGCAGGTGGAAGTAAAGAAAAAGGAATATGAAAGACCCAACAGCATACGTGTATGTGGGGTGGAAGCAAAAAAGGCAGGTAAATAAGTATCTCCAAGTGCTGCTGGAGTGTATTGGTTCATCTGACATCTCAACTGTCCAAGTTGTTGTCCTGGCCAATGCAACTCACTGTAAATTTTCAGGGAACAAAAAAAACCATGCTTTTTTCAGGTTGTGTAATTGCTGTTGGCCATTTCAACAACTGAGCCTCTCCTATAGCAGGGACAAATCAAATGAGCCAGTCAGGCTCTGTTTGAAAGCTTGTTATGTATGGAGAGGCAAGGAAACGCTTTGTTCCAGTTTTAAGGGTTGCATCTTAATTTGAATTGCCTCCCGACATACTTTTTTGTCTTCTAACCTGCTGCTGTGTCCTGTAGGTGATTCAAAGCATGAAGAATGGCTGAAGTGCAGAGCATCTGCTCTGTTCTGCATCATTCTATAATTGATTAGAAATAATGGCTGTTAGCTGTGAAACCCATTTTCTCAGCACATTGAAATAAATCACTACTTAGAGGGGAGGGGAACGGCAACACGTGCTGTTACGTCCTTTGAAGAGCTTTGAGCAAGTCCTATTTTTTAAGACTGATTCACCTGCATTCAATTATTTCCTGTCTACTGCCCTCCCTGTACAGCATGTTTTATTTTATAACGAGTGCTGCCACCTCCTGCCTGTTACTTCTTTCCGACTGGTGGAAATACAGCAGGTTTTCCTGAAAAATAAGGTATCTGATAAACCTCTGGGAGCAGGATGGAGTGATCACACACATGTGGAGCTTTCAGCCAGGTGTGGTTCCAAGATCTGTAAAGAGAAAGAGAGATCTGGCTTTGTCAGCTGAGACTGCATCTGCATTCAGAGCAAGAACCCACAGAGCAGTCGGGGTCTAACAGCCCAATGGTGCTTGTGGTCATGGCAAGCGGGGGTAGTTGGAAGGACTGATGTGAGGTTACTGCTGCCTGGGCAGCTGCTCAGCTGGGGGAAAAGCTGGCTTGGTGATCCAGAGCTCCAGCCTGCCCCGTGCGGGAGGTGCAGAGCTG
>NW_009617959.1:82212-82733 GCF_000690535.1 Cariama cristata
AGAACTGCTCAGGAACTAGGGACTCCCCGCAGGGAGCTCTCTGGGGGGTGACCAGCCAGCGACTCTTACCTTAGATGTTCCCCAAATCTGATAGCATCCTGCTGTGAGGTCCACCGCAATGGTGCGGCAGTGACCTCTGCGGACTGACACTCGTTAGTGCAAAATTTGGAGTCTGCAAGAGCTTTGTGCAATGAGTTTCACAGTGTTGCAAGCCTGCATGCAGACGGATAGATTCAAATGGCCTTTTCAAAGAAATATCTTGCTTAAAAAAGCCACCGTGCCCTACACAGCATGCGGGGCAGCTGCAGACCAGGGCAGCCATAAATGGGAATTCATGTGTTTTCATTTAAAACCTAAAAAGGAAATTAGAAGGTAATTAAATGAAATTACGTGTTATTTCCAGTTGGAATCTTCTGTTAAGTTAGGAACTCAAAGGAGAACTGCTTGGTGACCTATTCAAACTCCACCTGCAATATATTTAGTTTCAAAAGCAATATTACAGAATCACAGAATCAGTTTGG
>NW_009617960.1:0-65616 GCF_000690535.1 Cariama cristata
GCCTTGCTGAACTTCATGAGGTTCGCATGAGCCCACTTCTCAACTCTGTCCAGGTCCCTCTGGATGGCATCCCTTCCCTCCAGCATGTCAACTGCACCACACAGCTCAGTGTTGCAAGCAAACTTCTGAGGATGCACTCAATCCCACTGTCCATGTTGTGGACAAAGATGTTAAACAGTGCCGGTCCCAGTCCAACCCTTGAGGAATGCCACTCATCACTGATCTCCACTTGGACATTGAGCCATTGACTGCAACTCTTTGAGTGCGACCGTCCAGCCAATTCCTTATCCACCGAGTGGTCTATCCGTCAAATCCATGTCTCTCCAATTTAGAGACAAGGATGTTGTGCAGGACACTGTCAAATGCTTTGCACAAGTCCAGCTAGATTACAGTAGTTGCTCTTCCCTTATCCACCAATGCTGTAACCTCGTCATAGAAGGCCACCAAATTTATCAGGCACAATTTGCCCTTAGTGAAGCCATGTTGGCTGTCATCAATCACATCCTTATTTTCCATGTGCCTTAGCATAGTTTCCAGGAGGATCTGCTCCATGATCTTGCTGGGCACAGAGGTGAGACTGACTGGCCTGTAGTTCCGCACGTCTTTCCTTTTTTCCATTTTTAAAAATGGGGGTTATGTTTCCCCTTTTCCAGTCAGGAGGAACTGGACTGGATAGCAGTTCCCCGGACTGCCATGACTTCTCAAGTATGATGGATAGCAGCTTAGCGACTTCATCTGCCAGTTCCCACAGGACCCACAGATGCATCTCATCAGGCCCCATGGACTTGTGCACCTTCAGGTTCCTTAGATGGTCTCAAACCTGATCTTCTCCTACAGTGGGCGGTTCTTCCTCCTCCCAGTCCCTGCCTTTGCCTTCTGCGACTTGGGTGGTGTGGCTGGAGCACTTACTGGTAAAGACTGAGGCAAAAAAGTTGTTGAGTACCTCAGCCCTCTCCATGTCCCAGACAACCAAGTCTCCCATTTCCTTCCAGGGAAGGCCCACATTTTCCCTCATCTTCCTTTTATCACCAACATACCTATAGAAACTTTTCTTGTTGCCCTTGATGTCCCTGGCCAGATTTAACTCTATCAGGGCTTTAGCTTTCCTAACCTGCTCCCTGGCTGCTCAGACGATTCCTCCGTATTCCTCCCAGGCTACCTGTCCTTGCTTCCACCCTCTGTAGGCTTCCTTTTTGTGATGGAGTTTGTTCAGGAGCAACTTGTTCATCCATGCAGGCCTCCTGGCACTTTTGCCCCACCTCCTCTTGGGTGGGATGCATCGCTCCTGAGCTTGGAGGAGGTGATCCGTGAATATTAACTAGCTTTCTTGGGCCCTTCTTACCCCAATGGCTTTATTCCATGGTGCTCTACCAAGCAGCTCCCTGAAGAGGCCAAAGTCTGCTCTCTTGAAGTGCAGGGTAGTGAGCTTGCTGCGTGCCCTCCTCGTTACCCTAAAGATCTTGAACTCCACCATTCCATGGTCACTGCAGCCAAGGCTGCCTTTGAGCTTCACATTCCCCACCAGCCCCTCCCTGTTGGTGAGAACAAGCTGCAGCATAGCACCTCTCCTCATTGGCTCTTCTATCACTTGGAGAAGGAAGTTATCACCAACACATTCCAGGAACCTCCTGGATTGCTTATGCCCCGCTGTGTTGTCCCTCCAACAGATATTGGGGTGGTTGAAGTCTGCTATGAGGACCAGGGCTTGTGAATGTGAGGCTGTTCCTATCTGTCTATAAAGGGCTTCATCGGCCCAGTCATCCTGGTCAGGTGGCTTGTAGCAGACCCCCGCTATAGTGTTGCCTGTCTCTGCTCTGACCCATAGGCTCTTGGTCAGCTCCTCATCAATTCCCAGGCAGAGCTCCATGCACTCCAGCTGGTCATTGACATAGAGGGTGACACCGCCTCCTCGTCTCCCCTGCCTGTCCTTCTGAAAGAGCCTGTATCCTTCCATTCCAAAACTCCAGTTGTAAGAGCTGTCCCACCACATATCCATTATGCCAATAAGATCATAGCCCTGCAGTCATGCGCATGTCTCCAACTCCTCTTGTTTATTCCCCATGCTACGAGTGTTTGCACAGAGGCATTTAAGTTGGGCCCCCAATGAAGTTGACTTACTGGCTGGGGGGGGTGGGGGGTCCCTTTGGGGGTCCTGGGATTCCAGTGTGGTGCTCTCCAGGTGCTCTCCTGCCAACCTGTGAACCCCCTCCAGGCTCTGGGCATCTATTGCTGGCCTCAAACTGGTAGGAGTGAGATGGATTGAGGTTCTCCTCAAAGGAAAAATAATTTCTTTACTGTGAGGGTGGTCAAACACTGGAATGGGTTGCCCAGACAAGTTATGAAGTCTCCATCCTTGGGGAGATTCAAAACCTGACTCAACACAGCCCTTAGTAATCTGCTCTAAATGAACCTACTTTGAGCAGAGGAGTTGGGCTATAAAATCTACAGAGGTCCCTTCCAACCTCAGTCATTCTCTGAATTAGAAGACGTTGGAACACAATATTTAGGTTTTTCATGGCCTTCAAAACATAGGAGTTCTTTAAAAATTACTACCTGATGGCCACTATAACCCATAAACCAGATATTGGGTAGGATGCTCTCTTTGAATTTCTAGCAGTATTATGAAAACTCCAGTGCTACAGCACTCAGCTGGCTTTTTTCAAAAGGCACTAAAAAGAGCAGCAAAACTGAAACCTGATGATTTTCCATTTAGAATTTAAAACATCTATGATGTGATTGCTTCTGCTACCATCTCAGTTTCCTAGCAGTGACTTTTTACTTAAGACAGAAAACATATAACATATACAAATAAATCTGAGAGGAAGACTTTAACACCTAAAACATTGTCAAGTTGAGTTTATTTGTTTAGTCTGCTAGCAATCTATGAATCAACCAATATTGACTTAGGAACAACAAATCAGTTTCCTTTGAAATACAAATTTTAGTGACACCCAGACCAGTCAAGACACATTCTGCTTTATCTATTAAATGTGCTCCTATTCATGAGTTTGCCTACTCATTTGACAATGCTTGCTTTTTTACCTTAAGTGCCATTGTTCTCCAGAATATTAATTTCTTTTTAAGATACAGAATATTAAAAGCTACAAACTAGTCACTGTTTATTAAAATGTGCCAAAATGGCAAAATTGCCATGATTTACTGTAAAGTCCAGCACCTCATCCTCTGCCTAAATATAACCACTCTCACGCAGTGAGAAGAAACAGAGACCAGCAAAAGTTCTTTATGACAACTATGGCACGGTCAAACTACGCCAGTCTTTCATTTAAAAGAAAACAATTATGAACTAAAAGTGCCAGGCTGCCTTTAGAGAACACCTTTTATTCCTATACCTCAGTGGACTTAAACAGAGAATTTAAATATTGCAACATCTCACTGAAGGGGAATTACTTCAGCTGAGGTCGTGGGAGTCAGTTCTTTGGGGAGGACAAATATGCTTTTCTGTTCCACAGTGATGAAATTCCAGACAAGATGTGAATTCTCCTGTCTCTGTAACACCTCCTCCTCTCTCTCATGGGGGAAGGAGGAGGCTTTGAAACCCTTCTGGATGTCAACACCAGAAATTTGTAATTTAAAACTTCAGCTGACTGCTGTGTTGCAGTCTTAAAATTCTACTCATCTCACAAGCGTTAGCTGTTCCAAGAAAAACTGGGAGGCCTTCCTCTCTCCATGACAGGTACAAGTTTTAGGAGTTAATGAGAGAGGATTGTACTAAATAATAATACCAAAGTAGTTCACTGACAGCTTTCTGGATTTAAATACATTTTCCTCTGTTCCTTCCCGCATGTCAGAAGAAAATAAATGCATCACATAATGCTATAGATGACTCAGTTCACTTTTTTTTGGCATTCTGTGTTCACACCCTGTTTGTGGTTCCACTCCATTTGACGTATGTTTATAGGCAGTCTGCCAGACTCTAAGAGAGCAGACTGTAATTTTCACCTCACCAGGAATCCTGAATAAGCAGTATCTGGCCAGGTTATTCTAAAAGCACTGAATTCTGTCCAAAACACATTTCGAACTACTCTTCTGCATTAGGATTGAAAGTTAATTCTACAGCAGATTCTACCACTACCATTCCTTATAGCCACTAGAAATTTATTTAACCTCTGTGGCTATGTTTCTCCGTATTTAAAAGCAAGGTAATTATTCTTGCCTTTCTAGCAGCCAAGGATTTAAAGGATCATTTAATACTTGTATAAAACAATATAAAATAATACTTGTATAATACTTGTATAAAACAAAACAATACAACATCAAAACCCAAAACACCAGAAAACAAACCCAACAGCAACAATACACACCCATAAACCCCAAACTTCCAGGGAAATGCAATTGCTTTCTGGAAGTATCTGCAATTTGAAGCTGCTTCTAATTAGAAGTGTTGTTTCCAAAAGCCTGTACAGAAGACTCACTTTTTTCTGAAGGTCATCATATGAAAAAGCATCAGTTTTTTAATACCTAAGCTCACAACAGAACCAGTAGCACAGAAAACATTAGTTCTAGGTCACGAGAAAGGATTATTGAGGGCCATGAGGTATCACCTTATACTGAACCACAATATTTGTCTTCAAGAGAATACTGAAACAGGAAACCCAGGTCTCCTCATCACATGCTCACAACCCTCTTTGGTTATCTATACAGTACAATGCACTAAACAAAACACTTCCTTGGATTACTTGTGTGTTGCTCCTTTGAAAATCTTGTTCTAAAGATACGCATTTAGAAAGCAGAGAGGGTGGCTTGCTTTCTCCCTAATGCATCAAATACCAGGATGCAGGATAGTTCCTTGCTTCACACACACAAAAATGTCATAGACAACTGGACACTAGGATTCTAGGCATTGCTTTAATCACAATTTCTATTCTATTGTTCCAGTAGACCTCTGTCACGAAATTGGGCTTCTTTCAAAACTGCCTTCTCACTTCAGCTGAGAAAAAGAAAGAAAAAAGCACGATATTGACTTGCAATATTAAGAGATTACAGAAATGATGATGCACAGATCAGTCTATGGAAGCATACAAGGCATTCTTTTCTTTCAGACATACCAATGTGCACAGTTCAACTGTCTTCAGAACACTGCTACACTGCCAAAAGTTCAGGCTGCAGTAATGTTAGAACATATGCTGTCTTGTTTTGAAAATCTGCACCTGGAAGTACAGTTTTAACATAAAAAGAATGAGGAGATCTAAAACAACAACAAAAAAATAAGAACAACAACAGGCAAATGGAAGCCAGGTGTTTTTTTGCTGATTTTGTGGCACAAGTCAGCAATTTCAATGGATAGACCTTCAGCACCATACTGCCCAAAGAAACAAACTTGCCTGAATTCAAAGGAGTCCCATAATGGGGGAGGCAGAGGGCTGTGAGTCACACGTGTGGCATGTGCGGCATTTCAAGAGATTTGCTGATCGTACACTTTGGAAGATAATCAGATTTTGGGTCTACATAGGTTCAGCTTTATTGTTTAGGTTAAATACCAGAGACTTAAACAACTGGGGAACCTTCTCTGTCATGATGACAATATAAAGGGTAAGACTATTCAGCAGCTAAAGTTCTGCAGGGGACAGAAACGGACAGCACGACCTACTAGAGAAAATTACAGAAATTTAATCAGGCACTGAAATGAAACTGATTACAGAGAAATCATGTGTTTTACTATGTACTGGAAGGGCTTTAATGAGGTAAAATAATATCATTGTTTTGTGTGACCGAACCTCTCTGATGATATTACCAACATTTTACAGATTTTTCCAGCTGTCTTGACTCATACCATCATTATACCAATTTATGTTAATTGTATCATTATGTAAATTACAGTAACAAAAAAGATACTCAAATCTCATACATAGTCAGAAACCATTGGGTTGTAATAGCTTACATTGTAACAGCTAGTGATATAGTCAGGAAAGGTCAGGGAGGGACAAGATTAAAAACTTCTTGTTCATTTGTTTTGTCTTGTTTTTTAATTAACCTGGAAACGCATCAGCTACAGAGTCCACTAGGCTTCTCAAATCTGGCACAAGGAGAGGAGACATAGGAATAGGAGAATGTGCTGAAATCTCATTCCTCAAGAAGGTCAGCTCCTCTGCAGGCACCCAGACTGACTGATCAGTAGCGGGTAGGTGGTAGTAGTGCCTAGTTCCAACTGCTGCCCTAATCTTCAAGTTTACAAAAGCAACCAGGTCTCCAAACACACTGAGAGCTTTCAAAAACCCGACCTGTGTTTTAATGCTTTTCTGGGAGCAAAACACTTGAAAACCTCAATCCAGACACAGCTGCTGAGCCACTCTACATAGCTCTGGCTATTATTACCGAGCAGAGTAAATCCTTCATGCTATTGAGTGTACTTGGCCTAGTATCACTGCATTGGTTTCCTGCAGGCTATAAGTGAGAATGCAAATTCCTAGTATTTTTTTCCCCAGATGCTTCCATAGCCCAGGCAGCATGGCAGGATATAAAAGTCACAATCAGTTGTTCTGCTTCTAAGGTGCAATGACCTCCCTCTAAAAGTGTAAACAATCTTGCCTCTGCAGACAGGTGCCTCTGTTCGACAGCTAGTCTGAGACTGTGGAATTAACTCACCTGTCACAAAACTTTGTACCTCCCACTCCCCCTGCAAAATACTCTGCCTATCAGAGAACAGATTTGAATGTACAGTAGCATCACAATAAAAGTAAAAAAAAAAAAAAAAACAAAAAACCAAAAACACACCAAAAAAAACCAAAAAGAAGAAGAAACAAAATTCTGCTAAATCACAAAATTATCTTGCACATAAAACTCCACTGAGGACAGAAAGAAAAAAATGCATGGCATATGATGGATTTAAGCTACAACACTTTACCACACTCGTAAAGGCAGTCAGATACAAAGGAAGAAAACGGTGTAAACCCACTTTGGGATATACTAGTGAAACAGACAAAGAATGAACTGCTGGCTAGGATGTAAGGTTCGGGTCCAATTTTTGCTTCAGCGTATCCTTCTTCTATGGTACCTAAGTATGGTGGGTTGACCTTGGCTGGAAGTCAGGTGCCCACCCAGCTGCTCTATCACTCCCCCTGCTCCACTGGACAAGGGAGAGAAAACATAAACAAAAGGCTTATGGGTCGAGATAAGGACAGGGAGATCACTCAGCAATTACCATCACAGGCAAAACAGACTCGGCTTGGGGAAATTAATTTAATTTATTACCAGAGTAGGATAACAAGAAATAAAAACAAATCTTAAAACACCTTCCCCTCACCCCTCCCTTCTTCCCTGGCTCAACTTTACTCCCAAATTCTGTACCTCCTCCCACATCAGTAGCGCAGGGGGATATGGAATGGGAGCTGTGGTCAGTTCATCACATGTTGTTTGTGCCGCTCCTTCCTCCTCAGGAGAGGACTCCTCACACTCTTCTTCTGCTTCAGCATGAGGTCCCTCCCTCTGGAGACAGTCCTCCACGGACTTCTCCAACATGAGTCCTTCCCACAGGCTACATAGTAGAAATCACACAAAATTCCTGGATTACCGCTAACAGTGCATTGCACATTGTCAAAGCACATCATATATATGTCACAAGAGACCTCTGTAGGGTTCCTATCTTACATGGATGCCAGGGTACTCTGATACTTCACTTGCAGTCTGGGTGAATCACATGACATAAAAGAGATCTTGAATCGTGTTTCTGTCTTATTCAGCAAGACCTATAGCGGGAGCCCTTGGTCCTCACTGGAATCACTATGCCTCCCTCCTTTCATTGTCCCATACTGCTAAGTACAATACTCAGAAAATGAGATCTGGCCAGTCTATGTGGAGCCATGTATTCTAAGATTTCATTTGCCAGAGAGGAAAAACAGGACATGCACCCAGAACACTCTGTCTACTTGAAGATCTATCTCAACTAGAATAAGGATTCTTGTAGGGTGAAAGCGGTGTTACTCAGATCTTGCCTTCCTGAGCAAGCCTGAGCTTCAAGCCTGAGCTGCTTATACATGCTTAAGAAAGTAATTACTGTCTAGCTACTCAAAACCTCACTAGTCTATTGATTAACAAATCTATGGTCAAAAATTACTTGTTAGAAGCACAACTCTACCTATTCTTTATTCAGAAATATTCAGATATTTATTAAGTCTCAAATCTTTATTGCTGCTTCAAGAGCAGAAAGTTTCAAAATCACACACTGAACACAAGGGGGAGTAATTCTGCTATCCCCTTCTCCCAAAACTTTGGCTTATGCATTCATGTAACTGCATCAATTGACGGATTACAGGGAAGCAGCACTGCCATTCTGCACTAAGGAATAGCCTCCCAGACAGCTCTGGGCAGCTCAGCTAGGTAGTATAAGCACAGGATAATTCAGTATTTTGGAATAGCAACAGCTGAAACACGGAAAGAGGAAGGAGTACTTTCATTAAAACAACAATTTTTAAAATGTTCAATTTCCCATTTCCTCCCCAGGGAAATTTCTTGACTTTTTAATATAAATTTTGCTGAGGAATTGTAATCCAGCCTCTGACAAATGCCTTTTGTAACTTTCTACAAGTTTGTAGTCTGATACCAGCAACAGAAGTATCAGGAATGGGAAAAACAAAATTAATGCTATTATATTGCAATTGCAACAAGTCAAATGAAAATAATACAGGTCTCCCATTCTCTGTTGAGGGAGAGAAAGCAAGAGAGAGAGGCTGAAGCCTTGGAGAAAGAGTAAACCCTCTCAATCCAATCTGATAACTGAAAACAGAAAATCCCATGTCTGGATGAAAATCTGAGACAAAATAGTATCCTGAAGACACATTCTGTAATCTGGGGCTAACTCAGCCAACCTGGAATACCTGGTAACCTTAAATAAAACAGGTGGCCAAACATAAGTCCTGTGAATAATTTGATTTAGCTGAGATCATAGTAAGTACTCAACTGTCACGTAGAAACAGTGACCTCATTATTAAACAACTATATCAACAGTATGAAATTTAAAAGTTTCATCTTTTGGGAGATCATCAATTGATACCATTTAAAACATTAGGCTGCATTATAAAAAACAGCAGGAACTATTAGGCATTTTTTTTCAGGACAGCCACTGGACCATGTATTAACTCACTGAGAACTACCCTAAATAGTTAAATGGCTCTTAGCAATATGCAGTACCAAAACAAATTAAAATGAAGGAGGTGAGTAAAACCAGAAACTGACACTTACCTATTGCTGACCAGATGCTGAACTTAAGAAAGACAGCTCATGGTCCTAAATTAAATGCAACTATGTTATAGGAATTATACTGCTTTTCAGTCTAGTAGTCGATATCCAGGAACAGTGGCTACCACCTGAGCCAACTGATTTCATGACTAGGGAAGAGATTTACCAAGTATTTCTGGACACAGAAACACACACTGCTACCGCAGATACCAATGAGCTAGCATCTCTGGCAGGGATTGTTTTGTACTCGAATTCGCACTGAAATTGGTATATATATGTTGCACACGTTCATCAGTGACTTACAGAGACATCAAGCAATCTGTGTGTTTATACCGTTGCCTGAAATAACTCATTGCCCAAACAGTCTCTTCATGTGGAGTACATCCGATCTCAAGATCAGCCACCAGAATGAGAGAAAAGCCAGGTGAAAGGAAAAGCTCAGACAGTGATTCAACATCTCAAATCACCCATGAAAAGCATCAGTTTAATCCATGCCAAAAAAGTAAGTAAGTACCCCGAATCTAGGAGAACAGAATTCACATGACCATTCCCAAACTTCTGAGAACATGAGGTACAGTTCAAATCTGTACTAAGAATCAAGCCAGGACCTCTTTTTTTTTTTTTTCCCCCCAGACCATTTCAAACATCCCTAATATTTTGCCATGTTAATTAGGGAGGAATTTAGGGTAAAACCAAGATAACTTGCTTTAGGTACAAAGCATAAGGTGGTGATAGTCCCCAAAGAAAACTGTTATTTCCATTATCGCACTCCCATGAGAAATTATGCTGTTTCTTGCCATCTGCTGTGCTATTACTAGCCATTTATGACAAATCCATCATCAGAAATATGTTCACATGAAGGCTATAACATATGTTTTCTATTAACAAATGATAAAGAATATTGTAATACACTGCAGATGCAGTTTCGCAAACTACATCTGTTTAGAGGAAAATAACGGAATGCATCACTGAGCCCAATCCTGTTCTGGAAGCCACAACATGAGATTGTGCCTGTGTCAGCTTCCACACTGTTTCTGCACTGAATGAGTCGTACACACACACTACCAGATCTTGTACATGACTACTATGGAGCACTGGAGTAAAAACAGCACAGAGGCTTTAGCTGAGGATCCAGACTCCAAGTGTTCCTCAGCTCCAGTTCTCAGACCAGGACAGATGATCTGCGCAAAGCATGCTTTCCAAAGGGGAAGGGGTTGGCACAGAGTGACAGCATGTGCTTATGAAGATAACTGCAGGAAGTGCAAACAGGCATTTCACTGTGAACTCAACAAGGGCAATTGACAATTGTTCCCAGAGAGAACTGTGATGAAAGAAAACACCTTTATTAACACCACTCATTTCTATTAGCCAATTTGCTTTCTTTAGCAAGCAATGCAAAAGCACAGAAAGATCAACAGCACAGTGACACGTGAACACGGTCCTCAAAGTGGGGCACCAGCAGCAAATGAACCCTAGCAATGCCAGGCATGGCACTACTTTTCATTCCTACAGCACTCAGAAACTTTAACAGCAACACCTCTTGCACATTTTATGCAGAGATGGGAGAAGGAAGTCCAGAGCACAAAGCACTGAAGGCTTCTATGTTCCAAATCAAACCACGCTGTACTGTCCTGTATGAACTATCATGTATGCCAGTAGATTCATCCTCCAATGCTCCACCTCTGCCACCCTAGCCAATGCTGTCAGGCAGTATCCAACGCGTTAAATAATGTTACAGGCACTTTCTTGGTACATCTTCATAATCCACATTAAAAATAAATACATTTAAAACAAAACTCTAAAGAATCCTGGTCCCTCCACACTTATCTCCCTTCTCAACATAACATAACACCAGACCTGTGCTGGTTAACATTTCTATTCTATTATTATCTCTAGTTGTTGAACAGCCTCGCTACAAAGAAAAATAAGAACTCACGTTGTTTCTCCTGTAGAAAGTCAGATGAGCAAAGTGCAGACTCTTCACCTGCAAAAGGAAAAAAAAATACAATATGAAACAGGATTGCTTTACATGAACATCAAGCTCTTTCCTTTTTCTACTGTATTGCAGTAAATATTTTGCAACTGACCACTAATCTGGTTTCTAAAACTTCCGTTGGCTTCAGTGGGGATAGCTCAGCACATGACACACTTCAAAACTGCTCTAATCTATTCATCAAAATGGTTAGCCCAGAAGCCAGATTTTACTCTTCATTTCAAGAAAGGCATCACAAGCAATGAAACTGTAGCTAGCATTCAACTACCTGTAGCATTACCCACTGAATCTCTAACTAAGAATTAGCATAACTTATCTAGCAACACAAAATTATTCTTATTCCAAATATTTAATCAGTAGTTTTTAAGAATGTCTCTGTCCTTCCATTCCCTCCCACAGTCCACCTGTCCAAGGAAAGTTGCAATTACAAAGGAATCTTCTCAGATCTAAATACAAAAACCTAAAATACAGAGACACGAGGATACAGGAATAGAAGGGCCTTTCATTTAGTTTGTGCGTATAGATAAAGGCGTCCTACAGCACTCAGGCCATTTCAACCATGGAGGGTAAACACCTTTGCCATCATTCTATCACTACAGAAATGAAAACCCCATGGTACCAGCCCACAACTACCATCAGAGCTGGAATGGGAATACAGGTCTCTCAATCCCTTCTCTAGATTCCTTCTTCAGAGGCCTAAGCAAAATTTACTGTTTTTCCTGGAGCCTACCTACCATTTGAGTATATTCAAACAAGCGATAGAGACGGCAGTCTTCTGCTGAGATACAGTCTGAATAACCAACAGAAGCAACGTTATGTTCTACGTATTTGGAAACAAAAAACAGACTGGTCAAATGACAAGGACCAGGAAAGCTGGTAGCACTCCATGATATGTGAATAACACATGTGTTACAATGACCTTATGTTCATTTTCTTATGTTGAGTGAAAGCTTCTGTCCAGTGCCTTAAGAAGACTATAGAACCTATATGCACTGTTCCTCATCTCATGTACTAAAAATGTTGTTACACTAAACCCCATTAAGGTTAATACATAATGAATAACAATAATTTTTAACTTCTCTGATGGATGTAGTAGTACAGAATAAAGGGTTCTGCCACAATTCTCTTTTTCTTCAGATGCCCCAGCTATCACAATTGACAACTTGGCTTTTAAAGGGAGTAAAAAGAAAAGAAAAAATGACAGGGTCTTCAATACACAGCATAGAAATCTGCTTTTCTCTATTCTTTGTGCTGAAACTGCAAAAGCAAAGAGACCACCTTGGTACCTGACTTTTGAAGAACTAAAATGATTTGAATTAACCACTTTCTAAACTTCACATACGATCTCTCACTTTCAGTTTCTCACCAGGGCAATTCACAGACTGTTGTTCTGCCAAAGAGCTTGGGTCACAACTGTTACCTGCTTTCAGCTTATTAGGGAAGAAGTATTATCTGCAATAGCTCTCAGGAAGAGTAATCCTTGAGGCAAAGCAGGTATCAGTCATTGCTTTGGGAGGAACCTGTGAAGCTCTCAGGAATGTGAGAGCCAAAAGCAAAAACCAGACCTGCATGTCAAGAGCACAGACCAGCCTTCAGAACTGCTTGTATACACAACTCTAAGAATTACAACATGACTGGAAAACAATTAGTTTCATGAAGAAAACTCCTTCCCATGACAGCTTTAAATGTCTGTGTAGACAGAAATTCTCCATCTCAAAAGAACAGCTATTGATGGAAAGTGAAGCCACTTCCACTATAAAACTGAAATTCATTTTTATTTGGTAGGTTTCAAAAACAGACAATTACTTTTTTTTAAAGCTTTACTAACAAAATTCAACTTTGAATATAAGTTTTTAACATTTAGACTTAGGTCTTTTGGTATGCGTTAGTGTGCCTCTCCCACATTTTTCACTGTTTAAAAGACAAAAATAAGAAGAGGTCAGGGAAAAAAAATTAAGCAAAAACACCAGAAGGGAAACACTTGTTTTCAGATGTTAAGCAGTATACAAAAGTCAGTAAGTTCTAGATCTGCCCCATGTTTTCATGCATGTTTTCTAGTTCTTTTTCTGTAAAAAGCTCCCATCACATTTGTGCCACTGTCCTGTGCAGGATATGGTGAATGACAATCACTTTGCAGGCACAGCACACTGTTAAAGATCAAGTGCAGCAAGGAAATGTGATAAAGGGGACACATATTTCTCAAGGTTTGTTAAATTGCAGTGGTTTTGGTGGGGATATAGTACCTTGTATGGAGCTATGTTTTGGATCTGTGATGAAAACGATGTTGATAATGCTTTCAGCCACAGGTTCCTAGACTTAGGTTCTGTTCTCATTTCCTCCTTCTCACTAGTGAAATGTTCTCCAGCTTCAGGATACATGTCATAGCACAGATTACAACACAAGTCTAAAGGCCCTCCAAATCACATTACGTTTCTTTTCACTTGGTCATCCCTCAAGAGGTTCAAGGAATATGAACCTAGACTGAAATGCAGACCTGGCTTGTTTTAAATTACCTTTCTGAAGATATTTACTCTGATATGACGGGAAAAACTTGGGGGAAAAAAACTTGATAGGAAAATGTCGTGCCTGATTAACCACTTGAGGGCATTCTACTTCGTCTGTGTAACTATGGTCCTTGAAAACTAGACTGCTAAAGGGACGAGATGTTAATCCTACATTTAGAGACAAATTCATGAAGATAGCTTAGTTTACGAGGAGTCTCATCAAATTCAAAGAACTTAATCAAAAGAAATCATGCTAGTGAAATTAAGGGAGTAAGAACTCTGTGCTCTAAAGGAGTGTTAACTATGCTCGTCAGAGGGGTCCATATGTTTTCATCACACAGTAATTTCCACAGAATCTGCAAAAAACTTGCCACTTCTCTGGCCTGGAATTAAAAGATGATCTGCAAATACTCTAGCTGTATGCTACCAGCTATTGCAATGCTACAAAAAAAAAAAAATTAGCGAGCAGTTTTTTGGGGCAGTGTTGAAACCAGAATAGAATCCATCTTATTTCCTCACAAAGGATTGGTCACACCACTAGAAATAAACATATCTATTCACCAGAGAAAGTAGCTGCAGGTAAAAACAAGATTCAGAAAGTTACCTTTAGTGTCATGCTCTGGTACATAGTCATTACACGTAAATGTATCTTTGCAGATCTGTGCTCCTGAGATGTCACAGAGGGCATTTTGTACAATTCTTGTCTCTTGTTTTGCTCTCCCCTGGGATTATATTGCTAATGGGATCAGCATCAGAGGACAGGGCAACAGAACAGAGTTGTGTGCCTCAGCATCAGCGAGATATTAGGGGGATCCTTCTTTGCCTTCTTCATCACACATCCAGTCTTGCAACATTAGCTACCGGAGTGTCAATAGGCTTTATGGTATACATGATTTTCTCTGTTCTAATCATCTGAATTCATTTAACAACGTAACCATACCAATGGAACAAACAATGTTCATGTTCCACTTTAGAACGTGGCTTTTGCTACAGGAAGAATACTGAAAAATTCAACTTCTGAATAGAAAAATCTATTTTGTTAATCATTTTTTTTTAATGCCATGGCAAACGTAACACTGGTGTGCACACCATTATGTCAAACTTGGGAAAGCAGGGGAGAGGAAAGGAGGTAATATACCTACAGATGGTGTGACCCTCTGGATAGGAATGGCAGCCAGGGAAACTCTAGGCCCAATGAAACGGATGCAAGAACACATGCGGATTTCAGCATGTGGACCGGATCTTCATACAGATCAAAAAAGGGAATCTGTGGAAGGATTGCAAGGAAAGCAATGCTCTGCAGCAGGACTCAGCTCTCAGCTAAAAAATATCTTAGCAGCTAGTTTAAGCTTCCTTCATTTTGCATGCGTTTGCTGAGCTGTATTCTAGAATGCACAGCATCACAAAATTAAATGATGGCAGTTGCAGAACACTGGTAACCTACCCTAATGTAAACTGCTACGATGGACAATTTGCAGAAACCAAATTCACTGCTTCTCTCTAAAACCTGCTGCTAGAAGTAAATCTGTTCTTTATATGAGCCATCTGATGTGTTTTGGAACACCATTGACTAGTCTAGTTTCCATCTTTCCCTTCCACTATTCAGTCCACTAAGCCAAATCTTCTGTTTGCCATTCTTCATATTATTAGGCAGTGGCAGATGCTATTGCAATAAATTTAATAGCAGCGTAAACACTACAGTCAGCTATGTACAAACACCCTTTAATTAATTATATGACTCCAGGAGGACATGACAAGGAGGGAGAGATCATGTGCTACTGGGGGAAGGAAGAAAGCCATTTGTTTACACAGAACTGCGGACAAAATTAGGCAAGGCAACCTTCAGAGGAGAGAAACACTAGTCCAAGGTTAAAATCACTATACTGAAAGCAGAGCCATAAGGGTGTAGAGATTTTTCTGTTATACTGAGCGTTTTGACCATTGCATAGATGTTGGAGAACCTTTCAGATGCATGGCAGATGTAGCAAAGGAGACTGAATCAGTGAGCCAATGAAAAGTGAGACCAGATGAAGAGCTTGCTAAAAACATCTTACTGTGCACCCAGTCTTGCACAGAAATATAGTTGCCTGTAGGAGTTTAATGGATCCAACACAACATAGCTCATAATTTCAGATACTATGGGTTAGTATCCACATCACAACTGACAAGTATCTCAACAAAAAGTCTAAACCATTCAATGCAAAAAAATTAACCATTTCCATTTAAGTGGAAAATGCTAATTCACAGCCAAGTTGGCACATCTGCAACATTTTCTCTTTATTGTCTTGACTTAATCCTCAATTCTAACTTTTTTTTAAAAACATTAGAAACGCAAAATTCCAACCAAACAATTAAGACCTACCTATAATTAGGCTGAAAAGAAATTAGTTGATTCCATCTCTACATGTTTTATACACAGGAAAGAATCAAGTAAGAAGGAGATACATATATATATTTCACATTATTACACAAGGAAATTATACAAGGAAAGAAAACAAGAGGAAAAAAATAACACACTCCAATCTTGCCTGAGAAAACCCACCTTAAAAATCAAATAACAACTGCCTTCCTTTGCAGTTAACTTAGGGCTGATTGCTAGCACCTTGACAGTTTTCCTTGCCAAAGGTATATTTAACCATTGCACGAGGAGCTGCGGGCCCTGTTTTACTCCTAACCAAGCACTGTACGAGCCTTATTATTGACTTAAACCAAGATGAATTTTATTTTATGAGAAACAATAGATGGTTTCCAGACTACAAAAATCTTTCTCCTTCTGCAAAAACATCAATCTGGAGAGTGATGTAACTAAGCTCTCCTCTTACACTTAAGATTTGTACCTCCTTAGCAACAATCCAGTTGAAAGTTTGATGAAGACAAAACTCCTGAACTTGATGAATTACTTCTCTCTCTTGTTAATGTTTCTCCATAATACATGACTGGTTATACTCTTAATTTGATGGAAAGATAAACCAATACTGTTCCACAGCCAAATTAAGAACTGCTTATGTCCTATTAAGCCATAAAATAGTAATTACTTTCTCATTCACTTCCTTATCTCTAACACCTTCCACTACGGGGTGAGATTAGGGTAGATTTTTGTAGCAGCTGCCAGTGTATCCTACCCTTCTGTCTGGTGTTGTCTTACCCTGTGCTGCATAATGTTAGTCTAACCAGATATTCAAGAGGTCTGGGACAAGGACAAAGGCATTGTCATAAGGGCTTAATGCTCCTGAATGCTCAATACGATTTATGGGAGCTCAGTGCACTTTGAAAGCTAGCCCCTGTGAACAGTCCACTCCAAACCAAACCTTCTCGAAACAGAAGAATCATCACTATCATTGAGTTAAGTCTTTGTAGTAGCCTTGTGCACACAAAACAGAAAAGATTAATTCCGAGCAGTGCAACAAAAGCTACCATGAATCCTAGGGCTTTAGAATTGCAATGGCAGCACCAACACAAGGGTGCCCAATGTACTATTCTGAAAGTAGCCAGTGACTGACCATACCTTCCATGCAGTCTCTGCTAAAAGCTACTAGGACAAATTCTGCTCTCTATTTTATTGCTGTAAGTTCAGTTTCTTCAGCAGAGTAACTCTTTACAGTAGTCTTTGCAAAGGATCATAAGGTACTTGCATCAAAAGGCACTGCAATTGAGAGATGACTGCTGTACATTTTCTGGAAGCATAAATATGCTGTAGTAATGCTTGTTTAAAATTAGTGTGAAATACAATAGCGTAATTGGACGATGGTCTTAGTCATAGAATCATAGAATTGCTTAGGCTAGAAGGGATCTTATAGATCATCTAGTTCCAACCCTCCTGCCATGTAGTCAGAGGGTTCACTTTTCGGTAGTGCTGTGAGGAACAGGGAGTTGGACTTGATGATCCTTATGAGTCCCTTCCAACTTCAGATATTCCATGATTCTATGAATTATTTTACTCTACAGATATATATTAAACTTAATTGTAACAAAAAACATTATTCTAGTCTTCCAGTTCTGTTCAGTGCCTTGTGGACATTACGGCAGGAGAACAGAGATAACAGTTGAGGGAATCAACAGGAAAATTGCCCCTGTCACCTCTTACAAATGTGCTGCTTCACATATAAAACAGGCACTTTTTTCCCCTTATGCTAGATGGAAAAAGATGATATCCAAAAGATATGACATCAGAGAGTAAAAAAAAAAAAACAAAACCAAAAACATATTATCACTCAGTGATATATTTATTGTACTTAAGATCTCAGGAAATATTTTTTTTAAAGGGGAGTTACAAAGAATACCTGGAGTGGCGGGGAGTCATAGAACACACCGTGAATTCAACAGAATTTTATGGTCTACTAAGCCACAGTCTTTGGAGAACAATTCTTTGTAAGTTTTAAGGTAAGAAGCACGGAATTCATAATTTTAAAAAATCAGTAGGAATTTCACAGCTCAATCCTAGGTGGTGCAGAACGGGCAGGAATTGCAGGTTTCCATACACAGACCTAACACAACTTGCCCAACAGTGGCACCTCCCAGCTCCAAACCACCATCTTGTAATGGGCTGGATGTGAAGAATAAAAGTTTAATCTAAATCAACAATTCAAATGAGTCCCAGAAAGAGAGTGATATTACTGTCAGCACTATTTTCCAGATAGACAATCAATGCATTAAAAGATTAAAAGATCTGAGTAACCTGGTCTTGTGCAATGGCACCAAGAAAGGCCTTTCACTCACCTGATATGAAAATTTCCAGTTGTGAAAGCTGATCATGTCCATCTATTTTGCTGGTTACCAGTAAAGCAATCCATCAGTCTGTATGTGTGGCATATGAAGCACAGGAAAAGTGAATTTCACAGGCATTTTACAGTCAGTTATGTTTTGAACAACTAAAAATTAAATTGCATTTTGTCAATTGCCTACCTGAGAATTCATCCTCATTTGAAGCATCTTAATTCAATTAGTTGGATTTGCAGAGTGAAATAGTAGCATATTGCTGACAAAATTGACTAATGGCTCTTAAAATTTCATTAGGGTGTATTAAAATCAATAGCTATCTTTTGTGCCAAGCTGTATTACAGAAATTGCATTGCTATTTGTTTGCTTGCTTTGTTTACTTTATATTCTTCAAAAATACCACTAATGCCAGCCTTTTTTATAGGTCTTCATATTGCAGAAATAAGGTTGCAAGCCCAGGGTACACAGTAGATTTTAGAATATCTTCTTGGCTTCAGGCATGAGAAGCACATTGACAATTCCAATCCTACCAATTTAAGGATGCTGTGATTGGGGATCTAAAGATGACTGCCTCAAGCCTGTTGTACAAATCAAGTTTCAAAACAAAGAAACAGTCAAGGTTCATTGGGATTTTGCCTGTTTCACTTTTTCTTTTGTATGCATTTGTGTTTTGGTTTTTTATGTTTACATTCTGGAAAATGCAAATGTATTAAAATCAAAACTATCCACAGAAATGTGACTTTTTTTTGAGGAGACTTCAAAAGAAACAAACTCACTGCAAAACAGCCAACAGACAAGAGTTTATGGGACCCTTCTAAAAGAAGCCCAGGTTCAAGCCCCTGTTACAAATCTGGTAGAACTGGAATTTAAACTGTTTTACTGAAAAGTTAAGTAATTATATTGAGTTTACATAGCAAGGTCTTTGTAGCAGGGGGCTACAGGGGTGGCTTCTGTGATAAGACAAAAGGAGTTGCCCCCACATCCAACAGAGCCAGCTCCAGCCAGCTCCAAGACGGACCCACCGCTGCCCAAAGCTGAGCCCATCAGTGACGCTAGTAGTGGCTCTGTGATAACATATTTAAGAAGCGGTAAAAAGCACTGTGCAACAGCTCAGAGACAGAGAGAGAAGGGAGAAAATGTGTGAGAAACAACTCTGCAGACACCGAAGTTGGTGAAGAAGGAGGAGGAGGTGCTGCAGGCCCAGAGCAGAGATTCCCCGCCAGCCCCTGGTGCAGCCCATGGTGAGGCCAGCTGTCCCCTGGTAGCCCATGGAGGCCCACGCTGGAGAAGATCTCCACCTGCAGCCCAGGGAGGACCCCATGCCGGAGCAGAGGGATGCGCCTGAAGGAAGCTGCAACCTGTGGAGAGCCCACACTGGAGCAGGCTCCTGGCAGGAACTGTGGCCCATGGAGAGGAGCCCACAGTGGAGCAGGTTTTCTGGAAGGACCTGTGGCCCATGAGAGACTCACAATGGAGCAGTCCGCTCCTGAATGACTGCATCCCATGGAAAGGGCCCATGCTGCAGCAGTTCTTGAACAACTGCAGCCTGTGGGAAGGACCCACATTGGAAAAGTTTATGAAAGATTATACCCCATTGGAGGGACCCCAGGCTGAAGCACAGGAAGAGCATGAGGAGGAAGGAGTGACAGCAACAAAGCGTTAAGATATGACCTCAACCCCTGCTCCCCATCCCCTTGCATTGCTCAGGGAGGGAGGAAGAGGTAGAAGAGTTAGGAATGAAGTTGAGCCTGGGAAGAAGGGAAGAGCAGAGGTAAGGTGGTTTTAGTTTTGTTTTATTTCTCACCAGCCTACTCTGTTACAATTAACTGATAATAAATTAAATTAATTTCCCCAAGTCGACTCTGTTTTGCCTGTGATGGTAATTGGTAAGTAACCTCCATGCCCTTATCTGAACCCACAAGCTCTTCATTGTATTTTCTCTCCCTGTTCTGCTGAGAAGGAGAAGTGACAGAGCAACTCCGTGGGACCAAAAAAAAAATAATTGTCTTTAAGATGTAAACGTACTTTCCATAGCAAAGGGTGGAATGATGAATCAAGAGAGAACACTGAAATGTGTAAATATCCTATATGAATTTATAATGGTTATTTCAGAATCTGGGATCTGAAACCAATCCCCGTTCAACCAGCTGAGGGCAATGGAGGCTATTATCCCCCTTTCCTTTCATATGGTGTACTACTCCACTTCAGCCTTGGAAGTTCTTATTTGAGTACTCTGAATAATAGCATGGTTGATTTCTCTCTTCACTGAACCAGACAACCACTTCACACACTCATCAACAAAACGCTGTGTGACTGCAATCTTTTAATTCTCCATGGTCTTTTCATGATGTGGCAGTCATCCTAGATATCAAGATCTTCTGAATTCTGTACAGGCAAAAAAGGTGACTGAGATGAAAAAGGTCCTCCAAACCATTCAAAAGATACAACCTACTTGAAAGGAGATTGCTCTCCTCTTAGGTATACTCTTGCACTAGAATCATCAATAATATGATGATCTTATCATAAGGAGATGCACAGTTCACAATGAATTCATATTCCCAAATTCTAGCCTCCAGGACCAGCTCCAATTGTTCTTCTGTGCTACCAGGACACCTTAGTCTTAAATTGTACTGCACATCCCAATGAATCAATGCAAGTTATAAGTTTACACAAACATATCCTCATAGTTGGGGTTAAGAAAGGTTAAAAAAATCCCACATTTTCAAACATGATTTATAATAGGTAACTCAATGAAGTATGTGTCTCAATACAAGCTGCATGGAAGACCACAGAGTGTCAGAAGAGATGAAAGAAAAGAATGAAGATGTCTTGACTACCAAACTCCTGCCTAGCACACAAATCTACTCTGCACCAAGTGTAGGCACATTAATTACACCTAAGTTGGACCAATCTTAAAGCAGAGGGGCTTCAGGCACCTGAACAAGAATGAAAGAAATGAAACAGAAGATAATTGGTGATTAAAACCACTGCAGTTAAGCAGGAACTGCTTAAATACACACACACATAAAATCGGTTGTATTCATCATTCTAATTTTTGTCAACTTTTCAGTAGACTATTTTAAAAGGCAACAGAGTACTCACTACATTCTTGCTAGTGTAAAAAGTAATATTCTGTGAGGTATGCCAAGCATTGACTCTACAGTTAGAAAATAAGGGTCTAATTATTAATAGAGTAGCCACTATTCAGTCACAATCCATTTGCCTTTCACTGCAATTAATTACAAATAATGTCTGTCAGGATCACAAATGTTTTATCCATAAAGAGCCAAATTGTGTGTTTTGCCTTATGTGCAATAATACACACCACAGTCACTTTACTGGGACTCCATGAGTAACTAAGCACAGAATTTGGCTCTTTAACAGAGTAGCTAGGGGTTGTCTCTGGAATAGAAATCTGCAGAATGATACTTTTGTAACCAGGGCCTTAAATGTACCAGTTCTCAAACACAATGTAAGCATCTTTCCCCTGCTTCAACAATAGCCACACCTATCAAAGCAGATTTACCTCCATAAACAAGATGATAATTTAGACTCTGTAGACCCTGAAGTCCATCAGTTGCTTGCTGGAATATCCAGCTCAGAGCTAGTCAGTGTCTAAAAGTATTAATTATTTGGGGCTGGACAGGGAGTGTGGGGCCACAGCGGGGAGGGAAGTGTAAGAGTTGGCAATGAGAATGCTTCTCCATGTGTTTCTTAGAGGTCACAAAATTACCTCAGATAGTTATAACTTTTGGCACTCATGCAGCTAAAATTTCAACTGATGTTGTAGATGCTCAGTTCTCTGTATCACTTGGCCAGGCCCCAGAGCTGGCTAAACCCCTTAAGGAAACATTAAAGTCATTTTCATCAGAGCCTGCAGCAAATGTGCATAAGCAAGCAGACACTTCCATGCATTTCCAATAAATTCTTTATGAACCAGAAGAGCAATAAAACTTGACTGCTTTCCAAATGAGTTCTTAATCATCATCCATTACTTAAAACATTGGAGGTCAACATATGTCCTGTCATACAACAAGGTCTTTTGAGAGACAAAGCCAGACAGATTTATTTTAGCTTTTTGTACGGAGGTCAAGGTTCCCTTATTTGTCTTAAGTAATTTCATAGCTTTACTACAATATAACTTTGAGAAGGTTCTGAACAAGAAAAGTCACCTATTGCCATTTTAATGAGCATACAAACTTTATTCCAAAGTGTATTTGCCCTCAGACACTAAGTACATCTTCTGGTGAAAGCCAGAATTATGTGCTCCTAAGAACCATGAGCTGTGCAAGAATAGACAGTCAAAAGAATCAGAAATTGCATGCAGTGATTTTCAGATGTTATCTAATTCCATCACATCTTACAAAGATGTATATTTCTTTTCCTTAGAAGAAATAATGACCAAACAAGAATATGCCAATTACCTATTATCCTGCAACTACACCACAAGTTTACATTACTGCAAATACCCTGATATTGTGATTTTAATACAAAATCTAAAATAGACCATTTCAACTTTCTTAGTCACACACCCACCCATCTTTCTGGAGATTGTCTTCACATCTCTCTAAATTTCTAAGGGAAGCTTTCATAGGAAAAAGTTATTCACAGACAAGAAAGATGCATAAACACTTTCCATTCACTGCCAGACAAACTTTCCTTCAGGAATTCTCCCACCATTGCTAAAGACAAGAGCTCTCTTTCTACCCATGTCAAGGTCAGTAAGCAAACCTGTTGCACATACAGTGCAGTCCTATCGCATTACTGAGTAATTAAAAACAATATGACAAGGCAAATAGAGGAAGGAGATACATAAAGATTGCATTAAGATCTGAACCTTGGTATTTGCTAAATTCTGAAATCTTGGCTTTGCAAACTTAGCTCTGGGATATTCGGCAACTGTAATGAAATATAGCCTGTCCTGACCTTCTTGGGCTCCTGCCATTTCAGTGAAGGGCTGAAAGTGAGATCGGCTGTGTCAGCCAGCCAGCTGAATAGGTACACTGTTTTCACATCCAAACCGCTACACAGCGGCCAAGGGACAACACGGTCCCCAAACTCACTTGCATCATAAAAGCTACAAATGAGCTTGGAAATCCACTGCTCTTAAGGTTTCTAGGGTTGTTCCTGTTTTATAAAAAGCCCAGAGCTAAGCAACAGACAATGAAAAATTAAGCCTCCGGGCAAGAGGAAAAGAGTTCAATGTCTCTCAAAAGGCAAGTCAGTCTCCTTTTGTTCAAAAGGTAACTGGTTTCGCTAAGAAATGCCACTGATGGAAAAAACAGATGGAAGAAATAATAGAAAGGACTGAAGAGTAGCAGCACAAGTAAAAAGACAACACAGTACTTCAAGAACTGAGAGTCTTGATACTTTCAGCACAGTCTCCAGACAATCTTTTTTCTGCAGAGCAATTTTTAAATTTTATATGTTCATGCTGTTCTTGCTTGCTTTTCTTGCAGAATAGACACAATCAGCAGTCATAGGCTAGCAGAGACCTCAGCAAATCAAAAATCCCTACCAATTAACTGCAACATGTAGTGATAATGACTGCACTGAGAGCCAGCACTGCCTAAACATCAAAGCCATTCAGAGGCTTGAACAAAAAAAAAAAAAAAAAAAAAAAAAACCAAAATTTGGAGAAAACAAACAGTAAATAGGAAATTCTAGAAAAGACCACTCCATTTCAACACAGCTGCCTTTCCCATCCTGCAATGAATCAGTCAGGTTGGAGTATTCCACTGTATCAAGAAATAGCAGCAAAAGTGCAGCCTGCAGTGAAAGGAACTTTATTGTGGTCATGAAAAGGATGCATACCTTTGTTGATCAGCTTGACTGTGTGTGTGATCGTTACGTAAGCGCCTTAGCCATTGTGAGTTTTTTCTGCAATTGTACCAAGTTCAACTATAGGCGGAATTCTGTTCTTTTCCTTGCTGGAGGACACATGCAGTATATACAACTGGTATACAGAAGACCTTTCTCCTTTCCAGACACCTTTTATGTCATCTCTCAGTGAAAAAAAGGCAGTACAAGAAAAGCAAAGTCTAGCAACCTTTGCCTAGAGGAAACCGCCCTGCCATTTCTGGTAAGATGGCCAGGAATCTGAGTTGTCCAGCAATGGTTGTTGGCTCACTGAGGACAGGCAGAAAACCAGACAGTCACAGACAGAAGCAGAAACTGAACACAAGAAAAAACATAAAGATCGCATGTTTATTAGATCTGATGCAAAAAAATGACGCCTGAAGTTGCAATGCAGCTTGCACAAATTTATGCACAGTAGCTCTGTCTGTGGCAACATTCCAGAAAATGCCACCTGCTTCTGCTCACCAGTTAGGAAGGCAGAGGTGAATAAAATTCCCCAGTATGGAAGTTACCAGCTCAGGAAGGGCAATCTGATCTACTAAAGCCGCAGAACAACACAATCTTTTTCTCACTGCAGCTCAATGTAATTAAAGCTGCTTCATGTTCATGGATGTGTGAGGCTGGTCAGTTGGCAAAGCCCAGATACATTCGCATTGAACAGCATTGCCCATTCCTTGACAGCTGCATGTTTCTTCTACTCTTTAGAAAAACAAGATGGTTTGGGGAAGGGACACACATGACACAACAAAATGCAGGGCAAAGAGCAGTAAAGCCTACTATCTGTATATGGACACTGAATCATAGCAAGACTTCTAATCTCCAACTGCAAAGGCAAGCACTTATTATCTCCCTATGGAGCTCTATGGCTCTTCATCCATTTTAGATGTTTCTGGATTCCCTCATACTTTAATTTGTGTGTGTGAGAGAAAAGAAGAAAGAAAAAAGAAACGGTATGTTAAACTATTATAACACACTCCAGTTCTCAAGTCCACATTTTAAAAAGGCCAAATACAACAAAAGATGGGCAACAGAGAGAAAGACAGGAAAATCCTACAATTCATGTGACCTTATTTTAAGTGTTACACAGGTTTAGTCTCAAACAAACATGTCTTGACTTCACAGGTAATATGTACACCAGCTATGGCATTTTTTCCCCAGGACTTCACCCTTTGAAATGCTGACACAGGTTTAAGTTTACATGTCGATTACTAGCTTGGATTGAATGACATATTTTTTCTGTAACAAGTATTTGTCTGATTTGCCAGTTGAAATGTATAGTAAACTCATTTCCAGCTATAAAGAAACTCAAGTAATGAAACATAAAGCACACACTGAACTCAACGCATACAAATAGTCTTTGCTGTATTTGCAACGACTTCTTCACCTCACCTCCGCTGCACTGTGTTAAGAGTACCAAAAAACCCAACAACTTCAACCTTACAAACACTAACAATATATACTTAAAGTAAGGATATGAACTCAAGATAGCTGGAGGAAATGCAGAGCACTGAAATCCAACAGGCTGAATTTGTTCCTAGTGCTCAGTACATGCATTTTTCCTTAATGTAAGGGACAGGTATGTTGCACCAGGAGTGGATTTAAATGCATGACTATGATGTGTGAAAATGCTTTTGTTCCACAACAGGGAACGCATCTGCATCAACATAATTTATGCAGCTGTATGAGTTTTTAATTCAGCTTGACTGCCGTTTGTGTTATTTTCTGTAATGAAAACTTAATAAATTTAAATGCTGCTGCCAGTTTTCCCCCAAAGACTTATTTCTACCTCTGATGAGAAAGATTGTGCTGGTCAAGTGCTCTCAGTTGTACTTACTGAGAATCAATGATTGAATTAAATTATATACTTGCCATTTATAAAGTTCCTGAGGACCTTGTCTGTCTCACATTGGAACTGTAGCATCACTTAAGTAAGTGGCATCCAGGAGGTCTTCAGCTCTGCCTAGGGCATACTGCATCTTCTCATACACCTTCATTTGTTGAGAGAGCCCATACTTACGTGCTTTACTAATTAAATTATTAAATAATGAAAACGAACCAGTGCTCTGCTCTCTGCACAGGCACCTAGCAAAACCACTGGCCCCAGAGACTGACTGAATTGTAACAAAGCTCTCTGCAACTCAAGTCAATGAACTCATGATTCTCAGAGTCGTAAGTAAATCCAGCTTTAGGGTGGGGGGACAGTTTCCCCTGAATAAGCAGACCATACTCCTTAATATCTCTCCATTGAACAAGTGAAGTACACTGGGAAAGAAGCCAAACAGGACATCCTTCTCTTTTCTACATAACGTTTTCAAAGTGAGAATCCAGGTTTACCTGAATTTTTAATTTTTCACTATAAACAACTGAGCTAAGGCTGAAATATCTTTCTACTGTGACACAGAAGACAGCATAGTCTTCCTTCAAACATTCTCCTCTTTCGCTCTTTATCATTTGTATCCGACGGTTGCTAATCACAGACTTTTCTAAAATTGCTGAATCAGTAACACTGTTCAGTCTTTTTAAGATCTAACAAAAGCACTGTACAATTATCTGCACTAACAACACTGCAATATGACCTATCAGCATTTGGCAGATAATTCCATGAAGATAAGACACAGATGAGCACATGTAACGAAAAAACCAAAAAATAATAATAGAAAAATAAAATCAACAAGTAGCTAATTAATAGGACTAAATCTGAGCATATAAGGTGGCAGAGGAAAGAAAGAAATGCATGTAATTGCCTTGCCTATTTAGAAATCTGATGTATTTAGCAGGGAATATTTCTAACTGGCAGTGAGCATTACAGCCAGAACTCTACCTTCTTTTGCAGTACTGAAGCAGTGAAATCACATTCTGACATAATGAAATATGGTACACGTAATATTGGCTCAGACTTGTGCTAGCCCAGTTCTTAATGATTTCAGTTCTTGCCTGACATCTCTATTCAAGAACGGTCAAAATCAGCACAATGAACCGTGACCTAAAAACCATATTACGCTTGCAGCATACGTGAAGCAATATCAGAATGTAGATGCATCTTACACTTAGGCCAATTCATCAAATGCTTTGAGTTAGGTACACTAGCTGTAAAGTCTCTTCTCACAGATGTGTGTGTGAACAGAAATAAAGTAAAAGAAGAGAATGAATAAGAATTCTTTCTTTTACAAAACATCACAGAGATTTAGATTAAACAAAAATGGAAATCCTTCGTATGAAGAAGGATGGACCATAACTCAGTGGACTGGTTCATTTGTTTCTGTATAGATTTTCCATACAACTCTGCATCTCACCTTCTCCTTGCTGCAGCTATTCAACCACATAATGCAAACAATAATCCTTCTACCGGCCTTGTTTCTTAATATCAGAAACCCTTAAAAAGTCTCTCACAACTCTTTCCTTAGTATCCAACATAAAGGGCACTATGAAAAAAAAATAAACAAAACCATCCTCATAGAATGGGTGCTAAAATGAAAATAAGCATTCTAAATCTTCGCCAGCCCTGAAAGAAGCAGAGAAACATTGGCAAGAATGCAGGGATAGCTGGCAAGTCATTTAGAACACTAACTTACATTTGATGCAACACTGTATTAATTTTTCTTGTTACTTTGTAGCAGAGAAAATGGCGTATTTACAAGGCATATAGTATCGTACAAATTGCCATTGAATCTCTGACTCCAAATAAAGTTACCAAGCAACGTAAGTGAGGCTTTGATATCATTGTTAAGAGCAAATGCAAAACAGAGAAGTTTTTTTCTTCTCTAATTACCTATTTAACAATTGTAAACACACTGTATTGTGTCTACCTGTCACTTAAATATTATCAAAATAAATCATTCTCATGGTTGATAATCAAGAAATTTGTGACTCAGGTAAGTATTACTTTTATATAGCTGTATACTAAAATAGACCTGTTCACAGCTATATTCAGGATTGACTACACGTAGCAAATCCATAAAGAAAAGTCTCCTGAAAAGGCTCTTAAAATGGTTAAATCCATCAAATTCTTTAAAAAGCTAGAGTAATTAACAAGCACCATTATACATGAGCCCCATACCACTGATGTATAAGGAAGTTAGGTCCTTCTCTCTCCCTGAAGTCAATGAGGTAATTTTAATTTTCAAACGACTAGGCAATTTAGGAGTCAAAGTAACAATTAAAGGAAGACTGCTTAGCCTTTTGTCCTAGGTCCCAGATTCTTACTCCTCTACCAGTGCCCATTTCCCATTCGTTTCAGTGGAACACAGTTACCTAAATGTTTACCTAAAACTGGCCCCAAATACTCCTGAAAACACATGTTCCCTTGAAAATTCCAGATAATGATTTGCTGACTCTAAAGTGCAAAATAACCCAGACAATGACCAACAAGACTCTTATATATGTTGATTACACAAAACATGCAAAATATAAGTTGTGGGTTTGTAATCTATCTAGTTGTTGAGCTGAGTCCAACATTGACCCCACTAACATCAATAAATTTGTATTACCTGGCCTGCCAGAGAAGAAGTTTCCTCCTGAAAGAGATTGTTGCAATTCATTTCTCAGCACTAAAATACTACTTACATGTCTATGTAAATCTTTTAACTATGGGATGCTGTGAATGATATTTCTGTTGAGTATTTACATAATATCTGGCAACTAATTGTTTCATTAGTCAGATTTTCTTGTTAACTTTAAGTTAGTATGTAAGGCAAGCTAAATATTACCTTGATTTTCTTCCAGCTTCCCAATTGTTTCTATCTGCTCAACAAGGTCATTTGAGTTCCACTGGCTCATGCCTATGAGAATGGCATTTTTTCCTTCCACCATCTCTTCTGTAGAAGAAAAAAGGAGAACAGAATAAATTGCAGCGCCAAACAAGAGAAAAAAGACAGAGTGAGAACTAGTAATTGAGCAAGAAATAAACACTCATCATGGTCCCTAACGGGAATACATAACAGGTTAGCATATGCAGGACTCTGCAGGAAAGCTTCTCGCTTACCAACATGCTCTAGAGCATATCTACATGCTTCATATACTGTGTGCAGGAAAATCATGGAAAAGAGAGGACTGCCTGAATTTTTGTTCTTACCTTGAACAGTCACTTAAAAAACAAAGTTTATGATAAATCACTTTGAGTGTTTAATATCAAGTAACAGAATTAGTCTGAATTCTTCCCGCCCTCTTGGAAAAAATAGATTTTTTTTACTTTTTTTTTTTTTTTTTTTACTTTTAGTTCAAAACATTCAAAAGGCAGAGCAGAGGGAAGAATGGACACACCGACCAATTTAAGGCTTTTCAGGTATGTTTTTTCCCCTTCTATCAAAGCCATCTGTGTTACACAAAGCTTTAAGTTTTCATTCAGGGTTACAGAAACATCATGGAATGGCACCAAGCCCCAAGTCCACAGCAAAGAGAACTGTCTCTTTTATTGGGATCCCAGGAAGGGAAGCAGGAAAAGTTGAAAACACAAGAGACAAACCATAGATATTCTCTCTCAAAAAAAAAAAAAACAATCAAAACCAAAAAGGCCTAGAGGCTGTAGGAAAATACTTTCCTTCAATTCAACAGCTGTTTGGCAAGAAGAGCGTATTAGTCCTTTCTGAATAAATTTACTAGAAGCATTTCAGCCTGGTTGTATACAGCCCAGAATGGTCTTTGTACCTAGGGTGAGTACACAGGAAAAAAAAAAAAAAAAGTAAAATGAATAATCACGGTGCTTTACTTGTTAAGGCAGATTCAGAGAATAGGTCAAAATCTTCCCTCTCTTACTGCCTTTTGTAGAGAAAAGGAGTGTATTATGAGAGTAAACACAGAGGAATTTGGTCAGAACATTTCTGGCCAAAATGATCCACATTTTCAAACAAAAAAAGAAACACGAGTTTGTTGGCAACAAGGCCTTGCAGTGGTCCTCTAAATGATTTTAAAATTTATGTTCTTTCACGTTCTCTCATATGTACCTCTCTCATTTAGAGATTTTGGTACTGGGGAGGAGGAAAGTGGATCTCTATAAAGGTTTTTACGTCACCTCATAGTCATCACCCCCTAAGTCCTGCCTTCTAGAAACAAACATTCATAAAGGTCATTTGTCAGATTTATCAGAGAAACTGGATCCAGCAAAGCCCCTACTGGACTTGATGCAATCTCAGCTGCTCCATGAGGCAAAGAAAAACAACCACTTAGTATAGTATTTTTGTCACTTTCTCTCACAAAGGCTTATTTATTTGAAGTTCTGTAAGGAGGAAGCTAACAAGCCATGGGGTGGTTCTGGAGTACCTGATCGGCTGGCTGAAGGCAGCTTGGTGGCACCCTGCCACGGCCACTGCAGATGGACTGAGCCACCCCAAGGACATCCTGCACCTCCTGTGACCAGGTCAGCAATCGAAACCTTTGCCTAATGCCCAGAGGCAGCTTGTTCACTGTGGGACAAACTCCTTCTGCATTAACTGTTACCACAAAGTGAAATGAGGGAAGGTGAGAATAGCCCATTGAGCTCCTCGATGTCAACACAAAGGAGGCAGGTCTTCTGGCCGCCTTCGTGTAGCGTGCCCCCTGAGAGACCTGCCTCATCCAGCAGGAAGTGGCTTGACAGCGTTTCCGCGGTACTTTAAACAGCCAGCTTTGGGGTGAGCTTCTGTCCCAGTACTGGCTTTAGCACTTAGAAATTGTAACAAGATGATGCTAAAGAACTGTCTCCTGCAGAGAAATAGGGCTCCAAAATTGTTTGAGCATTTAGATCTAGTATTTTCTTATCGCTTTTGCTGTTATGCCGTTTACCAAGCCAGGCATTCCAGATGGCCTTAATGTTTAGCAGAAAGAAGAAATAAGATTAGAGGTCAGACTCTGATTCTCATTTCTATTGGCTTTCTGAATTGGACAGAAAACATTAAAAGTGGTCTGGAACAGAATGGTATTTAGTCCCAGGCACCAGTGCATAGTGCACTCCAGACCCTGGCCCGATGCCCATTGAGAGGGGAGGCTGTGGATCATCCCCCCACCTTCCCATCAGTTTTAGGACCCCTTTTGTTCTCCCAGCCTAAAGAAAACAGTTGTGCTCCTCACTAACTTTGTTCACTCTACTTAGAAAGCTTATTAACTGTCCAGGCATGAAATTCCTCTACAAATACATGTGTGCTTTCCAAACCAGAGTTCTGCCATGCCTCTTTCCCCAGACTAAATAATAGGAAAGAAGACCCTTAAGGACAAGCACGAGAAACTAACCTAGTGCAACTGCCCGACACTACAGAATGTCCACATTCAAACACTTGTAGTCTGGTGGACAGCTATGATGTTCATCCGTATCAACTGTTCCCACAAGCATTAACCACCTCTTAGCGCTCTTGTCTCACCTCACCATCTCCTGGCACTCTGAATGAGGTCTTCAAGGTGCACTGTTCCCAGTTGTTTCAAAGCAGACTAACAAGGATAAATGCATTGGTCACTGTGTAAATGTCTGCCTGTACACACTGTTCACTGGCAATCCAAAAAACAGCCAGACAATAAAGCCAAAATCATGTGGTAGTACACCTAAGTTAGCAACACAGTTTCTTAACTGGAATAAACTGATGCATGTAATTGAGTAAACAAGGTATCTGGTTAGTCTTAACTGGCTATCTGGACCTGTGAGTTTTCAAAGCAGTTTTATGACCTGTGGATCACTACACAAAAGGAAATAAACATGCACCTCTGACTTTCAAAATAACGTTTCAAAGCAAATTCACTTAAATGTACGCAGAAGAAAGGGAAAGCAGCGAAACAATTCACTCTGAATTTTGTTACAACTTTCAATCTGAAGCAAACATTATCAATGAAAGGGGAAAAAAAAAATTACAGGTAAAAAGCTGTTCTATCTCCTCACCAGACTGCATACAGAAATGTCAAGTCTCTGCTTTACTTTTTCTAGAGCAAAATAGATTATCACATCTATAGTTGGTTATTTAAAAAGGCACAGAAAAGTGTCAGGAGTAGAAAGGAGTTGCTGGTTTCTGCACCCCTGGGAAGGCACAAGGACTGAACACTGCAAGCCACTATCTGCGCTGCTGGATGTAGCTCAAACTATTTTTCACAATGCAAACCATGACAGACTCCAAGATGTTCTCATTTCACAGACAGTCTTGATCTCCATAAACAATCTATATTTTCAAATGCAATTTCACTTTACAGCACTGGAGTGTCCTCTTTCTATTTGCCTCCTTCGGCAAGTAAAAGCACCAGACGCAGTTTATCCTTACAAAAAAGTTACTTCATCCTGCAATTTCTTTATGAGAAGACAAAGGGATATAAAGTACTCCTTGTTTCCTTAGAAGGGTTCGATTTATCCTTCTTTCTCGTATTGTTTCGCTCCTTACTTCCCACTTGCCTTGAACTCTCATTCATTTATGTTGCAACTGGTATACCTGCACAAGCTTCAGCAGGGATACCGCAGCAAGGAGCTGAACACCACATTAATATGATCTGCATGTAAGGTGATCAGCTATGAGGACTGTATTCAGCCAAGCATACCTCTATGCCTACGAGGAGTTCACTGAAGTTTCAGGAGGAAACTGGGGGGTGGGGGCATGTTATGAAGTGATAAAGTGTTCCTCAACAAGCAGAACAAAGCAAACAGTAAAGAATTTAAGAGTGAGTCACTGCAGAGGGACAAATAACACCAGAAGGTAGCCCCTACTCTGGCCCCCTGCAGCAAACTGCAATGTCACAATATACATTAAAAGAAACAGCCACGTCAACATCAGGGGTTAAAATATGAAAAATACTACAGAATATTATGTACATGTATTATGTGTATAGCCAGAACACTTGTACTTCGGGGAGTCTTTGTAAAGTGAGAACTTACACCCAAGACACAGGTCTCTCTTTCTGGCAGAAGCCTTAACTGCATGACAAATTCTACCGCTCGCATGATTCACCTGGGTCCCCAGCCTTTGCCATGCACATCTGCCCACCCACACAGCCCATGTGCCACAGAGTCTTGAGGAATGCACAGATTATGCCCTCCACACCCAAACTGCAGCAGAATTGGTATTGTAATTCTTGAAACTTCCTGATACTCTGCCCAGAAAGCCACAAATTCACTAAGTCTTTCACTATTATTTAGCTATTGTACAATTATGTTTCCTGGCAAAGAGGATGTCTGCTCACAGAACAGCAATGTGAAAACAAACAAACAGCTGGCATTACAGAGAAGCTCTCCAAACACTGTGCAAATGAAACTAGTTTTTAAAAAAATATCATTCAAATAATTATAAGCATTGCTTGTGTCAGTTATGTATAGTTCTTTTTGTGGTAATTGCTCCTATTTTACTTATTGTTAACTCAAAAAATTTTGTTAACCTTCATTGGGTTTGATGGGCGCTGTCACAATCAACTTAACAAGACAGTAGTGCTTCAAGTGGTTTAAATTAAAGTTTTGTGATGGTTTATATTTTTTTTTTTAAAAAACCACAATCGTGGACTCTTGTGATTGTTATAGATTGAGGCTTTTAGCTTCTTAACTAACAAAATAAGTTGTATTTTAAAAGTACAAAAGTCTAGTGTAGCTAAAAGCCCCAAAGTGTTAAGCCTAACAAAATGCATTCCCTTTCAATCTCAGGAATGTCAACTGTTCTCTACCTTTAAGGCCCAAATATTGATAATGACAACTTTGTTCTACTCTGTGCATTTAATCTTTGCATTTCTTACTATTTTGCTCTGAAACACCATCTGCAATTATTCACCAATATGGGTAGGAATTCTGGACACGATGGATCTACCAAGATTCATGCATGTTCTAGTACTCAGCTGATGGGAACATAATTCCACCAGAAAGGGTAAAAGCTGTTTTAACTGGTGATGCTGTAATCCTCACCTCCTCCTTATTTACCAAATCTGAAGTGGTTTTTGTCTCTTCCCTTCCCCCCATCAAGTGGGTTTTCAATCCATCGGAGAATCATGCGGATTTTCAGTGATGTTTTATGCTTACTACTTCCTGCTGTTCCCATCTGCCAACTGGGAGTAAGTAACAAGTGTCTTGGCCATTTGAGCCTCACACTGGCTCTTCAGTCTAGCTGCACAAACACAAATAGAAAAACGTTCAAATTAGCAGCAATGCAGAACGAACACAGACCTCAAGACCTCTTTAAGGCCTAGCACTGGTGAGTGTCTGGCTGACAGGTGAGACATATTATCCACGGATAAAATGGGGTGATAATGGTTTTCTTCTGTAGGTTTTTTTGTTCCTCCTTTGTTCTCCTTGAACAAAGTTCAGTGTTGGCATTGCAAGACAATGCAGCAGTAGACGGCCTTTGACATCGGTAGATACATGCAGCGTGCATTTATACCAGTGAAAAAGAACTGAAAGCAACTGAAATGGGTGTTCCCCCAGGGCTGTGTTTTGGAAGATTTTTTTCTGCCTAAAGGTTTCAGGGCAGGAGGTAGGGTGGGGTGAGGGTGCCTGTCTGCTTTGGAAGTCTGATAAAATGGCCAAATTGGAATGTACAGGCTTCTTTCAGCAGTTTTTCAAACCTGAGAAAAAAATGCTAGTTAAGCAGTGGAATTTATACCCTGGGAAAGCCATGCAGTTTTTCCTTGCCTCCTTGCCAGCAAACATAGGATGACCCTGCATCTTTCCTTCCATCCGTTGGTCAAACTGTGAAAACCTTCTTATCTTGTTCACACACAGCTGGAAGTTCACATTGGTAGGACATTTGGTACACAGAGAAAATATTTTTAGTGATCATCATTTACCTGAAGAAAATCTGCTAGCATCAAGGCAAAAAATCCAATAATCCTAAAGTTTCCAACATGGAAGCATAACTCAGTCCTGCTATGAACCAAGAACTTTCTGCCTCACTTACTGCATGCCACAAGGAAAGCAAGAAACAAAGGAAAGTTGAGCAAAAGAAAACAGTAAAATATTACTTCTCCTCTTCTCTGTGGATTTCACTAAATTAAGCTACCCAGGGCAGATGAATCAACAGTCAAAGCATGTACAGTTGCTCCATCTCAAATACAGGTGCTTGATTCTCTGTTTACAAGGCTGTCAGCCAGAAATTTGTTTGAAGAACTGGGGTTTGACCTCAGCTGTTTTTTTGCAACGCAAAAGCAGCTCACTAATGTTATGTTTTAGTTGTGCCCACTGCTGTGCCCTCTGCCTCCTACTTCAGGCTGTCTTCGCAGTGCAAATTACATGAGTAGATGTAGAGTCTGGGATAGCTTCCAAATGCCCCCATAAAGAAACATAGTACTCAACTCCTGCTGCACTGTGCAGAAAGTCCTTTCAGCTGCAAGAATATCAAGCATTGATGAAACACTCTGTATAAATAACAGAGAATAGGTGAGAAATACAGGCAAGAAATATTACGGGGAATGTAATGCTGGAGACAGAATAAGGGTATCAAGCTACTTCATTTCTAGGAGGTAAAAGCCACAGTTGCTCTCCTGGACAGGTTCTCCTCACTTCAGCACAAACTCATGTGGTTTCTCTGGTACTATGTTTAATCCACCGATAATGCCAATTACTTTAGCCCACAAATATGCTTTCCTCTACCAAAGATGCAAGCTCCCTCATCACAAGCAAAGATACAAGCATCCGTCATCTAGAGATGTTCAAAACCCACCTGGATGCATTCTTGTGTGACTTGCTGTAGGCGACCCTGCTTTGGCAGGGGGGTTGGACTGGATGATCTCCAGAGGTCCCTTCCAACCCTGATGATTCTGTCATTCTGTGATCAACCAGAGAGCTTCTGAGCATAGAAATGCCTTCTGCCTCTTTTGCTAGTTATCTATGCTTTTGTGCACATTTATCTTCCTGACATTTAAGCACTTCATTATTCCTGAAAGGCTGTTTGGGAGAAAGTGGAGGTGATACTAAATTAGGAGGAGCTGTGGACTCCCTCAAGGGTAGAGAGGCCTTACAGAGAGATCTGGATAGACTAGAGAGCTGGGCAATCACCAACCATATGAAATTTAACAAGAGCAAGTGCCAGATTCTCCATCTGGGACAGAGTAATCCTGGTTATACATACAAAATGGGGGACAAAAGGCTGGAGAGCAGCCTGGTGGAAAGAGATCTGGGGGGCTGGGTTGACTGCAAGTTGAATAGGAGTCAACAGTGTGCCCTGGCAGTCAGAAGGGCCAGCTGTGTCCTGGGGTGCATCAAGCACAGCATCATTAGCCAGCTGAGGGAGGTGTTTGTCCCACTCTACACTGCACTGGTGTGGCCTCACCTCAAGTGCTGTGTGCAGTTTTGAGCACCTTAATATAAGCACATCAAACTACCAGAGTTTGTCCAGAGGAGGGCAACCAAGATGGTGAAAGGTCTCAAGGACAAGACTTATAAGGAATGGTTGAGGTCACTTGGTTCGTTCAGCTTGGAGAAGAGAAGGCTGAGGGGTGACCTCATCGCAGTCTACAACTTCCTCAAGGAGGGACGCAGAGGTGGAGGTGATGATCTCCTCTCTGGTGACCAGCGATAGGATAGGAGGAAATGGAATGAAGCTGCATCAGGGGAAGTTCAGATAGAACATTAGTAAAAGGTTCTTCACTGAGAAGGTGGTCAGTCACTGGAACAGGCTCCCCAGGGAAGCGGTCACAGCACCAAGCCTGTCAGAGTTCAAGGAGCATCTGGACAACAACCTTTGTCATATGATTTAGCTTTAGGTAGTCCTGCAAGGAGCAGGGAGTTGGACTTGATGATCCTTATAGGTCCCTTCCAACTTGACACATTTTATGATTCTATGAAAGAGTACATGCACAAAAATGACACCACCAAATCCTTCTTTCCTTTACCTCTGATAGATGCCCTATTGTTACTTCCCCCCCCCCCTTTTCTTTGTTAATTGCTGGTGCTAATCAGATTGACGGAACAGCCTGGTCACTGTTATATGGTTTACAGGCAGCAGCACTAGAAAACAAGAAATTTCAAAAGTAAGTGCCAGAAGCCAATAATGAGATAACCTATACCAGAAAGTTTTCTATCTGTGTCCTACTAGTATTATACAGGCCAGCAAACTTAAGAGTTTACGTTCCCACTAGTAAGTTATGCAATAGAAATGCAGTACTGTCATCCTTCAGGTAATCCAGGAACAGATCCTTGTAAACATCATCTTTTCCTTCAAACAATTTGGAGATTCTGAAGCTTGCTGCCAGATTGGAAGACAGGCTGATAACATCAATTTAGTAATCATCACTTTTGCCTCACAAGGACTCTCTTAGAATGGACAGCTCACTCCCACCTTCCATTCCATCCTTCTAAGAGCTGATACTAAAAGCTATCCATCATTTCTGCTTTTTTTCAGAAGCACAAAACATAGCAAAAGGCTTGTATCAGAATTCTCTTCTTCCAACTTAAAAATCTACAGGAACAAGCACAGATAGCAACTCATGAACAGACAAAGTAATAGCATCCTTCTTGCACTCTTTTCAAAACTGAGTTATGCTTTTCCTTCAATACTCATTAGTAAGAGATGCAAGGTTCTAACAGCTGGGATCTGATGATACAAACACAATTCACCAGTTACAAGCACATCAAAGCCAGCCTTCTGCTTCATTGTCTATCAAAACACTTGCATGGGAGTCAGGACTAGCAAACTGCTGAGAAAGCCTCCACATTTGCTTCAGTGAGGCCAGTGGTGGACACCAGTATGAAAACATGGGACTGTTCAATTGTTTTTTTCTTCCTTACATATTTAAACTTAAGAGAAAGCCCATATACAATGCCTGGCTCCCAGCATAAAGAAGAGAAAAACTGAAATCTCTATCACCTCAAATAGGAATTTCCCATAAAATAATACCCTTTTCCATCCACTCTTCCAAAAATGCACAAACATCAGGAGTTTCAATTACCTCTGCAAGAGGTGAAGAGGAGCAGCAGCTACCAAACCAACTTTAGAAGTGCCTAGAGAGCCATTTCCCTATGGACTGATTGATTAAACTGTTTCTACTCCTCACTTCTTTAGTAAAACACAGTACTTTCAGGTTGTAACACCTAGTGAACCTGTTTTGCACACAAAGCAGTATTGACCAAGGCAAATTAAATACCCCAAGGCCTCAACCATAGCTGGATCTCCTTGAAACATTCCAGAGGAAATAACAACCAGCAGTAAGATACTGACTTAACATGTTTAAACATGCATTGCATTCTCGAGAAAGTAAATGTAATAGTATATATACTACTGGAATAGAACAATTTTTTCCCCTAGTTCAGCCACTGATACAGTTTATGGCTCTGGGTGAGATGATTCCCCTCTGTGCTGATTTCTTCAGCCTGTCTCCACCCATCTACTCAGAATGAAAGGTGACAAAGACAAGGCTGCAAAAGACATCCCTTGTGCCTTTGCAAATGGTTTAGTACAATAAGACTTTTATACTGGCCAAAGCCTGTATGTGATCGTTATAAGATACTACAAATAAAAAACATTATCTTTGGTTGCTTAATAGACCAATGACACTTACTGCAGAAATAAAGGAGTCCATTTCTCTCATATCACTTTTCTTCTGGAAATCTATCTGAACAAAACTTGATTTGAAGAGCATTTTTGCAAGCTAACTACAGAGTAATCAAAACTTGCAAATACTTGCGTCAAACTCTCTTGGTACAGTGGGCAGTCACTGTTTATCCACATTTTAGTTTTCTGCAAAACGTATTTTGAAGTCTGTTCTGTGACTTAGCTTGAATACGGACTACGTTCAGCAAATTCCAAGTGCACTTTTTTGTTCTCATTAGTCTATGATCCATTCCTCAGCAACTCCATATTCAAAAGAATATTTCATCAAGTACAGTAACCGATCATACTCCCAAAGACTGAATACAACAACATTTTTTGCATCGAAGAAACTACCACATCTAAAGTGTCTGAATCATCATTTTAGTTCTCTTTTTAGACAAAATTTGAAGTATAAGTTGGTGCTCAAAGTTACAATTCCAGCTTCACATGGAGTTCGGAAGGATTGCTGAAACCTTCAAGACAGCTGTTTTAAGCACATGGTAGGAGACCACTGAAAAGCACAAAGGCAGCGTAGAGGAACATCAGCAGAGACTATTTTTCTTTTCTATTTCCTACTCTTCCACTCACTAAAGCTTAAGATTTCAATCTACGTATCCTACTCTCATTGAACACCCAGTGGGAACAGAGCACCATCTCTCATTCTCTTGATGCCTAGATGTCCCCAATATACATATAATTTTGATCCACATAAGCAGTTTATCACATACTAAATTATTATCTCACTAAAAGTCTGCTATTAGAGGATTAACAACTCAGTAACAGATGTCGTTCATTATCTATACACAGCAGTCACTTTTTATTTCAAGTTACAATTATAAAAAGGATAGCTACTGCTATTACAAGCATTTCAGACTACATAGACTGCTCCTGACATGGAAAAATTAAGCATTTAATGAAACCTCTATAACACAGTAAATTGACATACTTCACAAACAGAATTCTGTGCTCAAAAAATAAGAGTATCATGACATTTCTCCCAAATATATTTAAAATATAATATGTAAAATATTATACATACACACTTACCCTCTTCCTTCCAAACTTTGAAAATCATCCTGCCATAGAAGAGCTGAGACAGTGGACAGCATTAGAAATGCAAAAATTATTGCATAGACATTCTAATTTTAAAGAAGTTTATCTCAAAAAAAGCGGAATTAAAAGAATGGAGTCAGTACACTGGGACAAGGAATATCTGGGATTGTCTTCTCCATTCTAAAATCCAATGCATTACATACAAAGTGTTCTTGCTAAAGTTTGCCAGAGACCACACAGTTGAACAGCATTGGCTAGGACATGGCATACAGCAGTCCAGGTCCAGAACTGTTATTGACAAAAAAGGCAGCCGATTTCAGTTGGGCCTGAGCAACTCCTGCTACGTCCTATTCTAGGCAAGTGCAGAGTGAGCAAGGTTTTCGGAGGAAAGCTGGCATAAGCCTTGAATCACTTCAGAATCACTTCAGTTTGACAGAAGTGTAGAGAATATTCTCAAGCATGAAGAGGAAGAGAGGTGTGATGGGAGCATGGAATGCTTTTCAAAAGTGAAGATTAAGATTTCATCTTTCTTTTTTCCAAATCTTTCCAATTTGGGCGTTCCCAATTTATGTAACTTTCAGTATTCTAGATTTTCATAGTCCAGGTACTCTGAAAAAATAGACTTAAAAAAAAAACAAACCTTCAATCAAACCAGATACCTCAAATTTACAGTACTTAAGCAGTCAGCATTGACTTTGTTTTTAATTTGATAGGGGTTTTTCACCCAAAAAGAATCTAGACTAACTTCAGTGAACTATGAGGTTCCTTTAACATGCATGAACTCCAGGAAAAGGGTATCTTTCCTCACATTTCTGAAGCATTGTGTGACTCTAGTGCAGTAATAAATTACTGTTCATACATTAGTATCATCATCTGCACTAAACAAAATGGGAAACATACCACACGTTACAAGAAGTAATAATACTCTGGATAAACTCGCAGCACTTCGCACTGATCAACAATAAAAGTATTTTAAAATAAATTTTGGAAGCATCAAAATATTGAAACTGGTATTGTCATGATATAACAATGTCTACTATGGAACAACTCAATTCCAGCATCAAATCTGCCATCTGACAAAAGACACTGCACTGGCTTTAAATTACACATCTAAATATCTGTAACCAAGAACAGACACTATCTATCTGTTTTAGGCAACAGCTAAAAAAGGTTTATGAACAGGGAGGTTTAGAAGACTGTTGCATACAGTTTGCACAGAAACATCTGGAAACTTTCATACCTGTATTTGTCTCTTGGAAAGTCCTGTAAGCAGAGAAGGTGATGGAAGACTATGACTGGAGTCCATAGATACAATATACTACAAACACCAGAGACAAAGAGCTACTCTAATGCCACAGATGCAGGAGTAGCACTAGCAACATCAAGCTCTTGGATCTCTTCCAAACAGCTGGTAAACCACATATCATCAGCAATGAACGTATCACATGGAAAATAACATGCTTACAGAACTGCCTTGCTTTGATGTTTAAACTTGAGGGGGGAGGTGACATGACACCCACTAAAAAACTGAGGCATGAAAAGACAGGTATCTTGACATTAAGACATTCACAAGCCACCTTTGCAACATACCCTCTTCTTAAAATTCATATACTTTAGTAAACGAGGGTCAGCATCCTCACACCTTGAGAGGCTTTTTGCTAAGAACAACAGAATTTTACATCACACTGTTGCCTTATAGCACAAACACGCTGAGGAGTGTTTAGATCTCCTAAACTTCCACTTTAGTTCATTGGCAGTATTTCCAAATAATATTAAAGTCGCTCAGCAGAGCATTTTAAAATTCAATAAATGAGACTAGTGGATCTATTTTCAGGAGAGGAAGGTGCAGCAAATTAAGAGTAGTTCTTAATTAGCAGAGAGCTACCATAGCCTCTTTCATTAATAGGAATCTTGAGAAAGCACACGCAGAGCCTGGCGTGAAATACATACCACCTATCTATTGGCTCAGCTTTACATGAACATAGTAATACAGAAGACAGTGCCATAAGGCTCATTTTAAGAAGGCAAAACCAATGACAAAAGGTTTTATGCAGACTAAATAAGCACAGCTGGAGAAAATGAGGCAGCTGTATTCCACACCACCTCTTCAGTCTTTAGTAAAGCTGTCAGCAGGTTTTTGACTGTAACATCTGCTACAGTTACATACTTACAAATCAAGAAAAAAAAACGCCCTCATTCTAAATCAGAAGCCTAACACACAGATAAAGAAATGATGAAGAAGGTATGTTTCTGATAGGTCAGATTCTCATCTGATGGACTAGTTTACATCCAGAATAACTGTTGAGGTCAGAGTTCATTTGAATTTTAAGTAGGTCAGAAAGTGGCTAGAGGATCCCCTGCAAACAGCAATTCTACCATTTGCATCTTATCACAAACATGGTATCAAGTGTTAACTTTGCTTCTTCTGAGGGAGTCCACAAAAAGCCTGAAATCACCTCCCAGGTACTTTAATAATAAACCATAATCAACAGCTTCCTCTTAAATACCACTCTAATTTCCAGCCATCTGCCAGAAAAGATTTCTTGTAGTTTACAATTGGAAAAATGAAAACCTAGAAATAAAATAAATAGTTTTATACTATTCAGAAAATCAGTGCCCTAAAATAGACTGTATGTACCCACAGTCCATTTAGTTTTTACTCACTACCTCATACTGCCTCCTAAAAAACCAAAAAAAAAGTCCAGTGCCCAAATGAGACCAGTCTTTAAGTCAGATAATCACAGCTTTCTGTCATATGGCGTGATCCAACATGACCAGTTTTGCCATGACTTCTCCACATCATTCCTGAGTCACATCTTTAAAGTCTTTCTACTCCTAGAAAGGATACCTTGCTAACTTTGTGAGGTGGATGAGGAAAGTGTTTGCTGAGTGAGAACTTGTACCAGAGCTCAAATGCTGTAAGGAAACACTTCTGTCAGTCCACAGGGCACGGGTAAAAGGTTCACAGATAAAAGTATGTAGGCAGAAGCTTAGATACACTGGCTTTGTTTTAACTTCCAAATGTATGGATTACTCCTTGTGCTCTGCTCTGCCAGCTGCTCCAGCCAGTAGACTCTCTGCTGAAATTAGAGCTGCAAGTTGCTAGACTTGTCAGCAGTGCATAAACTCCCCCAGAAGGGCAGGGAAATAAGGAGAGCAATTTTTTTAGCACAAAATCAAGATATCAAGAACAAAATTAATCAAGGTAACAGGGCCACAACAAGAAGAAAAACCTTAAATTTGTCTTCATACTAGTGGTTGGAGTCTAGGTAACAAAAAAGAAGAATTGGAATTGTTCATTTAGGAGCATGAATGCAACCTAGCTTGCAATACCTGAACTCAATGAGAGGAGTTACACAGCAACTGTTAAAATAAATGCTTATAGCCTTTATAGGAAGCTGTACACTGACCAAGGGAGGAGAGAGGCATGCAATTTATCAAAAACAGTATTCTGCACCACCACATGAAACCAAAACTAACTGAAAGGCTTACCAACAATGCTCCAACACACACACACCCCCCAAAACACACAACAGTTTCTGTTCTTAACACACACACACATCCTTCTTCTACACTTCTACATTTATTCACCAACTTCAACAAAATATAGCAACTTCCACAATTAGCTGCCTTGGATATGACCCCAGACTGAGACTACCTTTGGCCAGTTTCCTACTCTCATTTTGCTCCTAGATCTCCTGTTGCTAAAGCCAAATTATGGTTCTCTCATGACTACACCTGGGTGCTATTCACATCACCTGGGATCTGGAGTGGTAAACGTGCCATGTTTTAGTGGCGTGACTAGCAAAGACAGTCTCACTGCAACGTCAGTACATGCTGCTGAGATCTTTCCTCATTATCAACTTTTGCTTCGTCCTCTCAAGTGTCAGCTTGAGTTATCAGCTAAAAGGGAGTTAAGAGGGTTTTATTATTATTTATTCACATACTGGAAGATATGCATTTGAATACACATGACTTCCTTCAGTTTTGCTCTTCTTCAGCCTAATTTTTCTAGAAAAGTCATAGTTCTAGAAACACGATGAAATTAGAACAATTTCACATTATGGACCCTGTTCAGAGCAGCACCCTATACAAAAGCCTAAAGGCCATTACTTCTCAAGAAAGCACAAATCAACAGCTTGTAAGGACTTCCAAGTCTTGTCCACCTGACAGCAGCTGGCAGATGATCACAGTTCTTGACACATCCCTGTGCTAAAAATCTCTTTCAGATAAGACAGCCGTTTGGTTCAGAACAAGGAGAAAATAATCAATGTTCAGCAATGTATTTTCTGAAACATGCACTCCTGTGCATGCATACACACAGAGCTCAGAGCTCTTCACTCAGAGCTCTCAAATTCCTCTTCAAATAGAGATAGGTTGTTAAATCCTAGCTCAGCAGTATGGGTCTGAGCTGATTTTAGGCTGGGCATGAGCTGGCATTGTGACATCACACAAGGTATAATCGGGCTTTATGCCACAGGCTACCTATAAATTTTTTAAAAAACCTCTCATTTACTTATCTTTCTGGGTCACTTATTTCTTTACTGTTCTGTGGATTGCTCCTTGATTCTCAGATACAGAACCCTCTACACCAGTCAAGTAGTTATTACTGTAAGCCCAGCTGTACAGGAACAGGGAAGAAAACTGGTATTTGATGTGTATCTCATGTCTCAGACCTCAAAAAAAGCTCTGAATTGAATACACACCTTATTAATATAGGCAACAAATGAGAGAATTTTGTTCCCAGGAATGTACTTAAGAGGGTTTTTTTAAAAACAAAAAACAAACAAACAAAAAAAAAAAAACAAAAAAAACAAAAAAAAAAAAACCACCCAAACAACAAAAACCAAACCAACCAACAAACCTACCATAGGACATCCTCTTAAATTAAGTCAGAAAGAACATCTGCATCTCTTTTCCTGCACAGTGGTTGTAGCATACTTGTACAGCCAGGGACTCATTTCTAGCTGTCCTAAATCAAGAGAATGCAAGCATGTTTCTGGAAGAACATGAAGTCCAGTCAATTTCACAGATTCTACAAACAGCAGGATCCATTAAATCGTTTCACCAGACTTCCTGAATAAACCACACCAAATAGTTTCATCTTGCTATACCTGATCAACCAAACACAAATCATTTGACTTTCATAAAAACATTATTCCAATATCCATCTCCATTTAGAACTGCCTGTTTTCAATGGACAGTTGTAGTGTTCTAGGCGAGACCACAATTTTGTGCCAAGTTTTCAAATTACATTTTATTTTGAAAACTCTTCTCTTTGATTGAGGCTGTTGTCTACAGGGGGTGTGGGTGTGATAGAAAAAACCCCCTTAACTCTCATGTAAGTAGCTTGACTTTCAAGTTTAGAGTTGTCATAAATTTTATAGCTACAGTAGGCAATTTACAGAAAGGAAAATGGAAAATAAGTGGTTCACCATCAGATAAAGTCACCATCACTGCCACAGCAACTGGCAGATAAACTGGAGTCGAGACATCCTTGATCCAAACCTGCACTTTGAATAATATATAGTAATAATCTGATTAATATTAATTATGCCTCTGCAAAAACAGCTTGTTTAGGAAAATAATATTGCAAATTCAGCCTCACAGAAATAAATCTGTGAGTTATCAGTGAAGTTGCTTCAGAGCTTCCAAACCATTCAGGGCACAGAGCTGATCCCCGCACAAAAGCTGTTTCATTTTTACTGCCTCCCTCCTGCTCTGCATTTTTAAAGCAACTAAAAAGCTCCTGACGTAACAACTCCTTCACAATGAATTTCAACTCAAGATTATGCCAGCACGAAAATAAAAGAGTCAGTCGTCAACCATTCCTGTAACAATTCCACCCACAAAGAAAATTAAAACATGCTGAAATATGAAGTTCACTGCACAACAGCCAGCATTTAATGCCAAATACTGCCTTCAAAACACCAACTGTCATTTGCAATAACACTATGCATCTCCAGACATCAAATCAGCACACAGCAATGACATTGAAGCCCATGCAGTCCTATAAAAGAAAATTAATTTGCTCAGAAACAGGCCTCATTCAAGAAGAACAGAATGCTGGGAAGGGAGCAGATTTTCTCTCTGTACCATAAATATCAACAGAGGGAGAAACTGAGTGACATTCTTAGCCATGCAAATGTTTTTGCACTTAGACATCAGCAGAACGTCTGCTGAATGCACTGTTAATGAAGCAAGCAAACTAAAAATAAAAAGCACATCCAAACCCAAGCCCAGTTTCCTGTGGGACACTTGAGTTTTCCACTTCGGATTAAGTTTACTTCAAACCAGAAAAGAAGTCTCAACAAGTATTTGGGGGGAGAGGAATCCCTCTCCTTTTCATAGAATCATAGAATTCTTTGGGTTGTAAAAAACCTTTGAAGATCACCTAATCCAACTCCTCCTGCAGTGGGCAGGGACATCTTTCACTAGATTAGGTTGCTCAAAGCCATAGGGTTTGCTCTGTACTTCATGAATCCGGTTTGCTACAAAAGCCAAAGGACATTCAACAAGTTTATTCCAGCACCCTTCACTCCTGACTTCCAGGTAACATGAAGACATAACGACAGCTCAGTCTGACCTCAATAGCCTACACTATTAAAGATCCTACCGTTGGATTTCACAGCAGTAGCAGAATTAATCCTCCCTTGCTGGTTATTCTCTTCAGAAAAGCAAATGAAACATGTCAGAAAAGCGTTAGGTTTGGTTCCTGCAAACAAAAGCAAAATCATAGCCCCTGTCGCCCACTGTAGATGGGAGGTTGTGTAGGCACACAACATACAAACTTTACTCCCACTTCAGAACAAAACTTGGCATGTTAAAGAGCATGACAAGATTCAGGGTCTCATCAGATGTTGTAGGGAGTGTTGCATTTTGGATTCACCTGATTAAACTCACAAGCATTCAGATATTGCTGCTTCTTGAACAAGCAGAGGTCCCAGTCACTTCAGTGAAACTTTTGCCAGAGTGCAAAACCTAGGCCGTTGGTTTTAAAAGTTGGCCATCTGTAACACAGACACTCATGGCCTTGATCAGGAACCGTAAACAAGAGCACTCCAACCGTAACATCATATACTACCTGACCTGTAAACAAGCCGAGCCCAACAGACTCCCTGAAGCTCTGTACTGTTGCAGTCATGCTGCTTCTGACACCAGACCCAGCTCCTGGCAGCTGGTTCATCCACTGCAGTACTCCACCCATCTCCTGTAAATTTAGGCCTATTCACAAATCCTTGAGAGAAGATCTGATGGGGTTTTTTTCAGATCTCAGTCTGATGATGACAATTTTGTCAGTTCATCCCCAAATGAGCCTAGTTATGCAAAATTGTGGAAAGAATGGGGAGGGGAGGACAAAATCGTGTACTGACCTCGCGCATCGAAGAATTCATCATCAGAGCTCTCCACAGAGTCTTTGAGGACGTTCTGCATGTGCCACTGAGCACCACTGAATCGGCGCGGGCCAGCTGGAAATACAGAGAGAATCACATTAACCGAAAGGAATGGTCACCTCTGCTCCAGGTTTAAAGAAAAAAAAATAAATTAATGAACAGTTTGTGCATATGGCTCAGGAGGATCATTTTGGTCAGCGCCCGTACTTTAATCCCAACAGATAAGGCAGTCAGAGTTCTTAGGATGCACAAAAATTACACCTCTGGCTTCCACCTAACAGAAGCGATTAAAACAAGTTCTTGTTAAAGATAAGCCTGTATCACTTTCAGCTAATGCAGTGACTTGAAAAGATAAATTCTTCCCTGTTGAATTCACCATGCTGTTCAATTCCAACACTCAAACTGTACGTTGTTTCTAAGACATGACGCAGCGTTTCCCCAGGACATAGCAGTAGCTCCCATTTAAATTCAATTTCACTCCTAAAAGAAGCACCATCCTATCTGGCTTACAGATTTACAGACAAACTACTGAATTCTCATTCACCGAGCTGTTTTCATCAGACAGCTTTGTTTTGTTGGAGGCTGGGGCTTTCATTTGAAGCTTGCCATTTGCAAGACAGGAAGGCAAAACCACATTAGAACAGGTACGGTAACAAATATAGCCATGACAGCTTGGATGGTCCCAATGTATTATCATACTCAAACTAATTTGCAATTAGTAAAGCAGACCTGGCTAACTATATCAGTTCTCCTTACATCTACAGCAACCGAACACTAGAAAGTAGAAGTGAAATACATTCCTTGTATTAACAACAAAATCTCCTCCAAATCAGTGGGGAACCAGGGATCAAATCCACCATACACATAGCAACACTACAGGTATTGTAAAAAGGACCCTCATTACCAACAGAATAGTGTCCTTGGCTTTATTAATTTCTCCAAATGATGACATCAGACCTGAAATCTAATATCCTGAGGCCCTGTCCACAAACATATTCTCTTTCTCACAGTAGTAAAAGAGTAACTCAAGCAGGGGAGGCACGCTTCTACATTATTCTGGGGGAAACATGCCACAAAGTCACAGCCTTTTGTTCTACTTTTAGTCCATCTATAGCTGCACTAGTCAGAAATACAAATGAAAGGTGGTAGGAGGAAGCAGATTTTAGCTGGCCAAGAAGAGAGTAAAAATAATCACCAGCATTTTAATAGCTAAAAAAAAAACAACAACAAAAAAACCCACAACCAAAACCAAACCCCAAAACCTTTGAAATCATTAGTTATTAAGGAATCAGTGCTCATTACAAGAGTATCATGTGTATTGGGAATGTGACCAGTGATATTTGGCAGCTATCAGAGAATGCATGCAGATCATTACATTTACTGTTACAGATTTCTGGAACCTTTTACTAACAATATGGAACAGTAAACTGAATTATTCCTTACCAAACACCACTTTGCTGTCCCTCCATTCAAATCTCTCTCTCTCTCCCCTAAAACTTATCACTACAGTCATCAAAATAGCAGTAGAAAGAACACTATTCTGAACTTCTAACAAAGAAAATTCTGCGTTTGGTCAATGCTTGGAAGAGCAGGAATTCCAAAATTTCAAAGCACGAGAATGGGACGCACCACAAAAAAAAGCCAGAGTGACAGATGGGAAAGGGAAAATTTGCAAAAGTCAGTCTTTGGAGATAACAGTTCATACACTAAAAAAGACTGGAAGCAGGGAATGATCTGCCTCACCTTTGGAGATGCTAGATCTGAAAAACAAAATATAATACTATTACTCTTAGTAGAAAAGTTCTTGAGTAAACTATTCTTTTTCAGCCTTATGTAGAATGTTACATTTCCTGATCACATGTGTTAAGATCTACAAGCAGCCAAAAGGAAGGCAATAAACTAGGAAATTTATGAAGAACTTATAAATGAGAGGCAGGTCCACAGAACATGAGAACAAGAGTGAGACAGATAGAATGACAAGAGGGCAAAGGACTGCCTTGAACACCTCAAGCATGTTCAGAATTTTCCTCTGCACGAAAACAGCTCCTTGCTCAGCTGCCCTGGTCAATCAAGTGTCTATCGCTGAAGCTGAATTTCTGTGCTATGGATGTCTTTTAAACCATGGGAATATGCAAACTAAGACAGACAGACTTCATTGGTAACACACAGTTAATGCCTTTTGGGGTCCTGTAGATGCACACACTCCCCTACTGGACATAAATTTCACATTGAGAAAATTCAGCTCAGATTTTCCAGACCAAATGTCTGTACGGATGATAGCTCTTCCAAGGCTAAAAACTGAGGAGCCCAATTTTCATGTATTTTGAGCACTCAGTGACTCCACAAGAAGTCAGAGGGCTACACTTGCAGAAACAAACAAAAATGCCACAACAAAAAATACTCTCTTATGGCAGCAGATGATTTCTGTTGAAGAGACATTTAGGGGCCTGACTTTTAGAAATTAGTTTCTCTGTACTTTTTTAAGCCGTGTAACTGTATGCCTCTAGTCAGGCACCAAAAATGCAGATATCCAAAGCCTGCAAACACTGGGAAAAAGAACAGAGAAACAAAAACAAACCAGAAGAAACAAATATTTGGCATTTTGGATAATTATATTCAGGATTTGTCTTATCATGATTTTAAAGATTCTCCAATTTTTGTTATGTCAATCACCTATATTTCCCATAGATCGGTGAAGTCCCATTCAATGTGGTCTTCAGCATCCACAATTCTCCTGCAAAAGCTTAAGATTTAAGACCAGAAGGACCTGCTCATTCTTCCTTCCTTTTCTTCTTTGCCTTTCCTGATATCTAGTCCCCTGCAAAATCCACCTTCAAAGAACAAACACTGAAAGTTACAGGATTAATCCAACACCTGCAATATACGGGCCAGTTCCTTCCATTTCATGGTATATGACTTCTCACCTCAATTTTGATTTAGTTCCTTTGCTGCAGACAGCCAGTTCTTCTGGGAAGAGACTGTCTGCTACTACTTATTTTTACCTAACAGATTTTGAGACATTACTATGACAAAGACAGCAAATAAGATAACAAACACTACAGAAATCACTGAAGAATAAGGTAGTGAATCATCCAGATGCTTCAACTGATTTGTATCTGATAATAACAAAGGCATTTTCAGCATTGTTTTCTTAATCAAATAAAAATTCATTCAGATCATTTCATAGATGCCTGTGCTCCATTTCTGCATACCAGAATTCAACTAGAATTTAGAATTAAAGTATTCAGAATGCAAGATATTTATCAAGGAAGTCTCCTGGCACACAGAAAAAAAATAAAAATAATAATAATTTAAAAAAAAAAAAAAATCAATGTTTCATTCCAGAAATTTTCAACTGGATTGTAAAAATAATCTGATCTGCATTTGACTGGAGGACATAAAGCACTTGTTACAAAAAAATACATAAATGTCAAGAGAACAACAAAAGAAATCCAAATAAACGCAGTCTTGGTATAAAACTTTTTTTCTTAAGGACTGTATTCATTACTTGACATTTTGGCTGTCAAACACAGATCAGTTTGGAGCACAAAAAACCCAAGATGACAGACCTCAGTCCTTCAAGAAACCAAGTATCCTCATTTCCCGTGTAATAGGACCACAGTCTTCACATATGAGTGGAAAGGTTAGAGCCAAGCTCTGTGGATTGCTGATTTCGTCCCCTCTCCACTGGGTTACAGGAAAAGCAATAGGATGCATTTCCATGGGTGCTTGCTAACTTTTAACAGTTCTCTAAAGCAATGGGTTTTTCAGTTGTCAGTAAGCATTAGCAAGTCATTACTGCATTTACTGTGGACTTTGTTTTCACAATAACTCTCATGAACACAAACATTTCCTTCCCATTATATCAGAAATGACAGCCACCTTGGTGGTTTCAATATTTAAAACACCTAGGATGATATGTTACATATAATTATCAACCACAGTAACTTGTTTCCAGCTAAACTTTTCTCATTCACACTCTCATACTGCCACCACGGCTCCCAGATATCACAGCATGTTAATTTATGGTGTCTTCAATGGAATTTCAAGCTCTAATTTGTCTGTTGATGTAGTAATTTCCTAGGGAGGAAAAAAACAAACCAACAACCGACCAAACCAACAGTTCTTTAGAAACTTTTTTTTTTTTTTTTTTTTTACAACAGATGCTATTCAGAAATTTTATTCAGCTCATCTTGACAAAGTTCCCATTTACCCATCAGATAAAAGTAGACTATGGACATTTTCATTAACAACCTACCTGAATCTCTTGATGGAATGTAGAATAGCAAACCTGACAACTGTGGGTAATGGAAGAGAGCAAGATTTTTTGGTAGCTGTACTTGAGTTCCACATATTCTTTAATAAAACTAAAAAAAAAAAAAAAAATCCAATTCCAATTTTTCCTTCTTAACCTATTTTTTTCTACTAAAGGAAATTAAATCCAAGAAATAAGTCAGTCCAGAAGGCACATTTATTACTTGTACAACCTCCAATGGCATAGCTTCTAAACATCTCATAAGCACAAATGCAATTCCCCTTACAGCACTCCTGTCATGTAGGGAACTGCTTTCTCTCCCATTCATCACGTAGGGAAAAAGACACATTTCTAAACATACGGTAGTTAAATTAGTATGGTCTTTCATGTAGACAAGACCTCAGTATCTTCACAGACACCTTGGCATTATTTCACTTGGGCCCCAATTTTTAAGCGCATAAGCTTTCATGCAAGGACCTAATCTTGAACTCGCATGTAACTTCAGTGTCAAGTCCAAATGTTCTTTTGGGTTGGTAACGTCAGCATACAAAAGCTGCATAGGCTGAATAACAACAAAATAATCGCTTAGATGCTTCCGAATCTGTTGTAATTTGTATGTCTAAATGCCTTTGAGATACCACCTGAATTGTTTTTCAGCAAAAGGAGGTAAAAACAACACAAGTAAGTTTACAGAATCCCAGAATGGTTGAGGTGGGAAGGGACTCGAAGTTCAACTGGTCCAACCCCCCTGCTCAAGCAGGTCACCTACAGCAGGTTGCCCAGGACCATGTGCACACGGCTTCTGAATATCTCCAAGGAGGGAGACTCCACAGCCTCTCTGGGAAATCTGTGCCAGTGCTGGGCACCACTGAAAAGAAGTTGGCTCCATCTTCTTTACACCCTCCCTTCAAATACTTATTTAGCGGGTGACAGCACTACAAGACCACTGACCAAACATCTCAAATACAACAGAAGAAACCTCCATACGTACTGCTGTAACCTCACTTCTCAGCCACTTCATCTGGCTGTCGACCAACACCCCCAGGTCTTTTTCTGCCAGGGAGCTTTCCAGCCACTCGTCCCTAAGCCTGTAGCGTTGCATGGGGTTGTTGTGACCCAAGTGCAGGACTCAGCACCTGGTCTTGTTGAACTTCATACAGTTGGTCTCAGCCCATCAATCCACCCTGTCCAGATCCCTCTGTAGAGCCTTCCTATCCTCCAGCAGATCAACACTCCCATCCAGCTCGGTGTTGTCTGCAAACTTACTGAGAGTGCACTCTATCCCCTCATCCAAATCATCAATAAAGATGTCAAACAATACCGGCCCCAAAACTGAGCCCTAGGGAACATCACTGGTGACCGGTTGCCAACTGGATTTAACTCCATTCACCACCACTCTCTGGGCTTGGCCAGCCAGCCAGTTTTTCACCCAGTGAAGGGTATGCCTGTCCAAGCCATGAGCTGCCAGTTTCTCCAGGAGAATGCCATGGGAGACAGTGTCAAATGCCTTGCTAAACTCCAGGTAGACCACATCCACAGCCTTTCCCTCATCTACCAGGCAGGTCACCTGGTCTTAGAAGGAGATCAGGTTGGTCAAGCAGAGCTTGCCTTTCATGAACCCGTGCTGGCTATACTTTATCCACTGCGATTACAAGAAATTGTCCCATTGGTAAAGTCAACTTAAGAGCTCAGATTCATCTGTCTTAGCCATAGGCATGTAACTGAGGCACACAAGCCAGGATTTCAGGGCTCCTTGACAGTAGAGACAGCAGGGGAAAGTTATCACACTTCAGAAAAGTACCTCTTTCTTGACAACTAGCCTCCTAAACTAGGTTGCAGATATCCAGGCTTGGATTGGATTGACTGTATATGATCATTACTAGGAAGAAAAACAATCACAATACTCTCATCTTGCAGCATGTGCAGCAATACATAGCGCCTCCTCCAAAGCACAGACTGTTTTAGGTATTCCATGTTTCCCACCACTTCATATAATGTGATCTCAGTCTTGGATTAAAGTTCCCGGTTACTACAACAAATCAAAGAACAGAAATCCCACAGCCTACGTAAAAAACAATGCACACGGAAGAGTAACAAAACAAAAAGGCAATTCTGCTTTTATTAATTGTGATTATGTTTAAAGCCATGATGACTGGCTACGCGTAGAAAAAAAGAAAACAAAACAAACTCCACACAATACACTATCAGGCAATAGGATCACACTCGGTACTGAGTTTGGTTTTTTTTCCTGTCAAGCATCCACTTCAAAAAACTCTCCAATTATGCATTCACCTATTACAGTAAGTATGATTCATTGAAGACTCATTCCTCATGATTATCATTCATTTGCCATGATTCATTGATACAGTAGAGCATCTGTTCAAAGACTTCGTAACAGCCACTACTTTTCCTCAACTCCCAGTTCCCTTAAATATATAGATAAATCTGTAGTCATTTTAAGAAAAAGAGAAAAAGAAGATTCTCACCCTGAGCTGTTCCCAGACCAAAATGAGGAACAATAAAGCCAAGGCAGACAATTGTGCGCACACAGGTGTTTGCAAGTGTGCAGATAAGAAGCCTTGTGACATGAAGGAAGTGTCCTAGAGAGACAGCTACCTGGATCAGAAGTACTACACTACAACCACTTTCACTTTCAGACAGGGCTACACTACCTTAGAAGACACAGAGACAAAACCATAAATGAAAGAAAGTTTGGAAACAATCTCAAAAGTGAAAATCACCGTTTCAAGTAAACCTCAACATGGGCAGACAGCAGACTATTATGGCTTATCTTGTAGATAAATGCATAACTAGTAAATGCTTAACCAGTAAATTCCTAAGCTAGGAATTCCTAGTTTAGCTCTACCAGACTAATTTTACCTTTTCAATCTGCCTAGGCTACATAAGGCCTAATCACATATCCAAAAAAAGCTTCCAGCTGTATTGGTACAGATTACTCCTCTAATAAATCAATTAATGAATATCTTATGAGGCTGGATAAAGGAGTTAAAACACAAAAGTGAGGAAGGTACAACAGGGATACATTGGACATTGGAAACAGCATGCCCAAACAGAACAATCATCTTTAGATCACAATAGTTTCCATCTATTTATTATCCACACAAGACTAAGGCAAATACCCGCAGCACTAAATGAGGCTAACAGCATCAAATCTGTCTTCTGGCACAACTTCACTGAGGTCAACAGTTATCTCAGCAGGGATCCATCTGTACAGATGAAGTCAGCATATCAAGTGAGTTTAAGTGTCTGCCTCCAAGCTCAGTAACCATAATGAAGCCATAGCCGTGTATCAGCCTCTTGCGAATAGCTCTGGCCATTCATTCAGGTGTAGCCAGATTTCTGAATCATTGGTTAAACAGCATGACTTCACAGGAAAATCCCTGGGGCAAACTCACATTAAAAGAAATATGTAGATAGCCTCAGAGTATATGCAGTGAATCCATATAATTCCACTTCATGTTCTGTTACTCATCATCCTAGCACGCCACAGGACAAGTTTGCTTTCCTGCTTATTTCCCAGACCAGCAAGAATCCAGGCCTCCTTAAAACCTGCATGAGGAAAAATGATGTGGAATAACATAATCATGAACCAATATTAAACATTTATCTGAAGCACTCCAAAAACTTTAAAACCTGTATTCATGGCAGGTTTATGTTCACTACATAAGGCTAGACAGACATACCATGGAAACAGAGAAAGTACAGTAAATCATAATTACATCTCAGCAAGGGTGGGGGGAAAAAAAAAAAAAAATAGATGAGCATGCATTAGCTATTTTCAGTGAAGAGCACAAAAGCTGCAGAGCCTCTCAACATAACCTATATTTTCATTTATTTACTGCCAATCAAATTTTACCATTTAGTTCACAATACAGGAAGCAATTAAAATAATCAATCCACGTGCTTTTTTTCCTAGCAGCAGCTTTTTGCTCTGCTTTTGTCTGTAGAGCAGATGTATCTTACACCAGATCAGTACTGAAAAAACTGGTGGAGGTGGGGAGGGAGAACATATAATCGCATATATGCACACACACAAGTGTGCGTGCATGTAAATGAAATTCTGGTATAGACACTCCAACTTGAAAGATAAAAATACTCCCTGTGATGACACACAGCACACCCTGATCGGAGCAAACGCGTAGAAGAGAATGCCAATAAGCTCCTACTGCCGCAACCGCACAGACTGCATTTCTGAGCAGGCCAAGTTTCTGCACTTTGTCAATACCTCATTTACAGGCAGTTCTGCAACACCCTGCTCCACCACAGAAAGGGACAGGTTCAGTCATTTTAGAAAAGGTCACCAGAGGCTGAAGCCCACTGTGCACAAAGCAATCGGAGCAAAAACTTGCAAGGTGAAAGCATATCTTTCTTTTCTGGGGAGAAGCATTAAACATCCATAACGCTACTACAGAATTAAGGGAGCATGCATGTCAAAAGGATCATTGGACTCCTATCCAAAAGGGTGCGTTGCCCAGCAACAACAACATAAAGGATAGTTGGAAGTGTAACAATCTATAGTAAAAACTTTATTCATATGTAAAGAAAAGTCTCATGTATGACCCCAGAAGATCTTCATAGCTGGAGATAGTGGTGGAGGGCAGGGAAGAAAAGCAGACACTCTTCCTGAAATGAGTTAAAGGAATTAAGAAAGATTGTGTAAGAATCCATAGAGGCGCAAATCCACTTCAAAACCAATGGTAAGACAATGAATTGAAAAAAGAATGGCAGCTCAAAGCTGAAGCCAATTGAAACATTAATTTTTCATTGCATCTATTTCTATTTTCATTTTTACTTCCTCTTTGAGTGTTACCAAAAAACACACTGGGACCCTGTCTACTCCTTGGGTTTCAGAGAGCTGACATGCAGGTGACATGCAGGTCTGTTAAGACACAGAATTTGCCCAGATACCCTTTCAAACCCAGTATGTTCTACGTGGAGGCAGAGCAAAGAGGACACCAATAGCTCTATGCAGGCTGCTAACTGCACAGCTAGTGCATTGTCTGAAAAGTCACAGGCACAGAGAGGTACTATGATCAATGCCGCATCCCCAAATGCCATACTAAATGCAACTGGAGTCATGTATTCTGCCCACTGCATGGGAAACTTAGCCAGCAGCTCCCACTGACAGCCACAGATGTAGTCCTCAGTACCCTTAAGCACAAAACTAAAAAAGTCCCATCAGTCCCTTGTGGAGTCACTTTTATGTTCTTCTGACTGACCAGCTTAGAAACAAAATGTCTTTTTTGCCTCCTGGGCAGACCACAGCCTTGTGCAAACCCACTGCATCCCTGGCAAGCAGGGAAATGAAGCACAAGGAGGAAGGAATGGGTGCACAGGGTACTTAAGTGACCCTGTTACACAACAAATTGGTGCAGCACTCAGCACAGAGCCACCAACTTGAAAGATAAATGCAAGAGAAAGAGGACAAGTCTACAGGTGGCTCGAATGCAGACAAAGGGGAGAGAAAAGCTCGTCTTTGGTCATGGCCTCTGCTATAAACTCAGCAGGGCAAGTCACTTGCAGCAGGATTTCTTCAACAGTAGTTAGCGTGGATCCACAGCTGATCACAGAGTCAGGCTGACTCAAGCCTGTCATCTGGTTTGCCCAAATCGAAACAAAGGTGCTACATGACTCTGGTCCAGTGTAACCTCATAATACAAGTTCCTATCTGTCAAAAACATTCCGGAGAGTTAACTTCGGTACCAGACAGCTTCATGACAAATCAGGCATTCTCTGCCTGCAGTCAGAACAGAAACATAAAGCTAGCACAAGCACTGTCTCATGTGCTTCAGCTGGTTTGATGGGAATGTGATGGTGTATTCCCACCTGATCCAAACAGATGCTATACTGCAGGGTGACAACATACGAATTCATAATGTCCATGACTGGACAGCAAACACAGCACTTCTGAAAACTGGTCATCTCTCTCTGCAGTCTTCAGCAATGAGACAAGGAGAAGACTTGATCATGTCTCCACTCTGTCATCTATTTTTAGTGGTCTCTTTCCATAGTGGGTGCTCCAACCTATCAGAATTGGATCCCAACCTCCTTTGCGACCTCTGCAATCAGAGTACACTAGTATCAGCTTTATGATAAAGAAAAAAAAATGTACTGCAATTTACTAACAAAGCCCTTGGTTAATTTTTTTAAAAGATGGAATCTAGCTGCAGTAAAATTGTTATTATTTCAATGAAAATAGAAATCTAATGGTGCATTTCTATTAGAGAGGAAGTTACATGCTCACATTTTTTTTCCAGGTCTACTTATGTTAAGACTCAGTTTCTGGTGTTTATTCCCTCCAACTGCTCAAAGTTGATTGCGGCATCCTGAAATACCTGGCTTATCAGTCCGCAGGGAATTCATACTTCATAAGGCCTCTTCTTAAGGACAATGTGCCAAGGCTATCAGGCTTACTTCAAAGACACTTAAGAAGAGTAAACAGTCCATTAAAGAACATTCTTTCCTGGCTACAGGATTGGGCTTCACTCCAATCTCACAATTGCCACTGATTTGCTGGATGACGTTAGGCCTATTTTCTTTTTCCTCTGTCCTTTAGCTCTCATTCACTTTAAGTTCTGACTGAAAGGTTTCCTATAGAGCTGAGTCCACTAGCCTCAAGGGTTGCCTGAATCCTGTCAATGCTCGAGAAAAAAAAAAAAATTAAAAAAATTACTTAGTCTTGTGCAGAATGACTGCTACCCACAGCCACACCATTACTGGACTCCCATTCCTGGTTCAGCCTGGAAGAGTTGAGAGGGTGCATCACAGGGAGGCCCTGATAACTCACTGAGACCAGAGAAATATGGTGCCCTGCTGACCCCACCTGGCATCAAGGTCATACATTTAAGCTGGAAATAACAAAGCTGCTTTTTTAATGTTCACAAAGGCAATGTGTTATCTGCAGGCTGTTTGTTATAATGGAATTCACTCTCGCAGTAGCTGTGGTGCCACAACCTCAGCAGAAGAGGAAAGGAATTAGCTGAGGAAGTTCACCAACTGTAAAAACAGAAGAGGCAACATGCGGAAGAGCTAGAGACTATAGACCGCTGGGCAATAGCAAGCTTGCCATCCACTGTGACAAAATATGCCTGCAATCCTTAGAGCAGGCCTGTTGGCCTGAAAAACCTTCCGTACCCTAGCAGCAAGCACAGAACAGCATGGCATAGGTACGCTTGGGAATGTTAAGTCCTTTGACATGCCATTCCCAAAACTGATTGGGTCAAGCTGGCCTTTGCCTTAATGACATGCAAGGTAAAAAACACAGTAAAAGCCCACCAACAGATATTCTCTGTCATGCATGTCAAGAAAGCCAAGCAGGCTAAAATCCTCATAACCTACTGGGAAGGGCCAACGGTAGAAGCTGCTCCCATTAGGCAGCCCTTGGAAAAGATCTTACTAATTCTCATTCTCCTATCTCAGATCAAAAACTCATTGTCATGCCCTTCTACTGTCAAGGAATGTCAAGTATCAAGCATGTGCCAGAAGAGGCAAAATTACTTCCTTTTAATGAGTCATGCTGAGAGAAGTTTCCAAAGTCATCACCATATGCTTGAAAAAGCACCAAAGGAAGACAAAACACTTTGAACTCTTGTTTCTTACTCATTAGAGTAGCAATTAAAAGCAAAACAAAATAGAAAACAAAACAAAGAAACCTCACCACATTCACAGTCATTGGGCAGTACAGGTTCTAAAATAATTCTTATAAAAGTGCTGTCTCCCTAAATTGGAAAAGAATTACCTTGAAATAGCAAGAAAACAAAAACATGAGCATCAAGAAATTGAAAGGGAAGTTCCAGGGAATAATTTTTTCCTGTAATACTAACAGCAGCTTAAGCCAGGCTATTCTCCAGAAAATAAAACTGCTTCTCATGTTTTAAAACATGCAGAAAAGCACAAAGTATGGGGCAACCTCAGTTTTACTGTAACACTAAGGGCCTAGTTCTCACACAGAGAGACTGCCTCACTGCACCAAGTGTCATGAAATGAGCCTAAAGATGTATCTAAAACAATCCTAAACCTCCATATTTTTTTTTTTTGTGAGCAGCTTAATGTTCTCATTCTTGGTAACACATACATCCTGCCAGCTTCTGCTCTATAAAAAGTGTGCTCACGTAGAGTAATTCAAGTGACAAATCTATTCCCATATCTCTAGACAGGCAGATATCCCTTCACATACGACAACGGCTGCCACCTGTATATAGAATCATAGAATCATTATGGTTGGAAGAGACCTCAAAGATCATCAAGTCCAACCGTATACCTGATGCCACCCTGTCCACTAAACCATGTCTTGAAGTGCCACATCTAAATGTTGTTTTGAACATCTCCAGGGACGATGACTCCACCACCTCCCTGGGGAGCCTGTTCCAATGCCTAACAACTCTAACAGTGAAGAAGTTCTTTCTAACGTCGAGCCTAATGCCCTCTGGTTTGCTAGTATGACTGTTATCAGGGCTCTTGGGCCAGGGTTTGGGTTTAGCTCACATTTTAATACCAAAATTGGAGAAGCTTAAACACTTGACTTATCTCGGTAATTAGGTCTGAATTATCTTGACAAGATCATAAAATTTGAGCTGGAAGGCTCTCCTTAGCTTCCCTTAGTTCAGGTTACCATCACACAGATAGCAAAAGCAGGACTGGAACTCAGAAAGACAGAGTCTGACTCGGGTAAAAACAGCAGCGCTCTACATATAGTGCACGCTTAAAACACACACTGAGCCTACTGCACTAGTGCAACTACTTAATTCTTGTTTCTCCACTCAATCAGCTGGCACTGCTTAGCAAACAGGCTCTAGGGAGAGAAGAGGATCAAAGGAACTTCAAAACTTATCAATTCTTTAAAAGGGAGCCCACATTGCTATCTTTAAGGGAAGGAAAACAAATCTTAAAGAATTTAATTCCCACTGAAGAACAGTTCCATTAGAGATATTTGCCTAACATGGTTGTGATGTACTTTGGAGGCAGGCATCGAGCACACAAGATACAATAAATACAAAAAGGAGCAAAAACAAGAGTTAGGTGGTTTTGTTATGGTTTTCTTTCTTCCCTGCACAAAATTATTGGAAAATAACAACAAAGATAGCCAAGAACTCAAGGCATAAGCAAAGTAGATTCTGTTAAGTCAATACACACACAATCAGTTACAGTGCCACCCAGAAAAGCCCACTGATACTGCATAAATTCACTGTCTTGGCTTAAAATTCGTCCATACCTATAAATTATAAGCAATGCACGATCAGTGAGAATATGTGAGAGGATCAGCCCTGCAGCACCCCAGGTCAGTACAGAACGAGGAGGAAGTGCTGCAGGCCCAGAGCAGAGATTCCCCATCAGCCCGTGGTGTGGCCGGCTGTCCCCTGGCAGCCCATGGAGGCCCACAGTGGAGAAAATACCCACCCTTCAGCCTGTGGAGGATCCCACGCTGGAGCAGATGGATGTGCCCCAAAGTAGGCTGTGACCCTGTGGGAAGCCTGCGCTGGAGCAGGCTCCTGGCTGGACTTGTGGCCCCATGGAGAGAAGCCCACGCTGGAGTCCACACTGGAGCAGGTCTTCTGGCAGGACCTGTGACCCCATGGGGGACCCAGGTTGGAGCAGTCTGCTCCTGAAGGACTGCATCCCATGGAAAGGGCTGATGCTGAAGCAACTCGTGAAGAACTGTAGCCCGTGGGAAGGGCTCACTTAGGAGAGGTTCACAGAGAACTGTCTCCCATGGGAGGGGCCTCACGCTGGAGCAGAATAAGAGCGTGAGGAAGAAGGACTGGCAGAGACAACATGTAATGAACTGACCGCAACCCCCATTCCATGTCCGCCTGCACTGCCTGGGGGGGAGGAGATAGAGAATTCAGGAGTGAAGTTGAGCCTGGGAAGAAGGGAGGGGTGGGGTGAAGGTGCTTTAAGATTGTTCTTATTTCTCATTATCCTGCCCTGATTTAGATTGGTAATAAATTAAATTAATTTCTCCAAGCTGAGTCCGTTTTGCCTGTGACTGTAATTGCTGAGTGATCTCCCTGTCCTTACCCTGACCCACAATCCTTTCATCATATTTTCTCCTCCCATCTTGTCGAGGAGGGGAATGATAAGCATCTTGGTGGGCACCTGGTGGCCAGCCAGGGTCAACCCACCACAGAAGTACACAAAGAGCATTCACACACAGGGCATTCATATACAGTCAGCACCGTATTATGGATTCCATATTCATGCAAATTTGGAAAGTGTTCCAACATGCAATGCGCTAGGCAGAGTATTCTCTTCAGCACTCTCCATTCTTATTCCTTCATGAAACAACAACAAAGGCAGATTTTGTTCAACTATCAGCTGGGGCAGTTTGTACCTTTGGGCCCACTGACAGAGAGAAAAAACAAAGTCATTTCCCTACTCACTGTGCTGGAGATGAGCTGTTACACCACCAGCCAAGGTGTGCTGAACAGAACAGTTGTAGGTAACATAAGGCTGGAAACGACCTTTTGTCCAGCATGCTCACATGGTACCATAATAGAAAATTTGTTTAACTTACACAAGCTCCCTCATAAAAAGACATTAGGAGTGCGATTACCTCATTATTCTGATTGGGAAGTTATCACAGTATGCTGTTACTCTGCCAGTCTGAAACTTTATCCTTATTTTATGTCTTGATGTATTCATGGCTGCTCTACACCCACTTGGTTTACAGTCAACATCAGTTTCCGTACCCTTTCTTCAATGCCCGGGCCACCCACCAACCTAATCCACAGCAATGAAACTAGGCTTCAGATTTTGCTAGACAAAGAAAGCCATCTCCTTCCAACTTCCTCACAAAGGAGGACTCTTGCACTCCCTGTTCCACTGCCCCATCCCTTCCTGCACCTTTTCACACTTTCTTTTAGAACAGCAACTATCAGGGAATGTTCAAGTACCAGGCTAGAAAGGAGGATTATGCAGAGCCAAAAAAACAGAAGCTGATGTTGTCACAGCTCCTGACCTCTAATGCAGAAGCTGGGAAACAACAGAGGAGCTGTTGTGAAACTCTAGAAATCCTAGTAAGAGAAGACTCTGCTTCTTTGGAAAGAACTGCGGATTGTTACGAGAAGAAAACAACGTGTTGCCCAGAGAAGCTGTGGATGCCTCATACCTGGAAGCGTTCAAGGCCAAGTCGGATGAGGCTTTGAGTGACCTGGTCTAGTGGAAGGTGTCCCTTCCCGTGGCAGGGGGTTTGGAACTAGATGATCTTTAAAGTCTCTTCCAGTCAAACCATTCCACGATTCAATGATCTTAGGGATTGCTGGAAGACAATGCTTCACAGATGCAACTACTGTGGTAAGTATCTGACTGTACATCCTGTCAAGCCATATGCAAAAAAATCAGCATCTGCAACTCAAGGAAGGAGACTGAAGACACTTTAGGAAAATGAAGAAAATGCTCCTTTGGGAAAAGCACAGCAACACTTTGCACAGAACATTATTAAAAATGCAGTAGACGTAATGCTGCTAACCCACATCCCGTTGGTCACACACTATCAAGTTCCCATGTCTTAAGGGAACCATCATCTGCAGCGCAAAGGCATAGAAGTCTTGACACCTGCCTACAGAGGCTTTCATGAAAGCACACAGTACAGATCAAGAAAAAAGTTTTAGAAGTCCAAAAGCACTAAAACATGGGAAGAAACAAATGTAGCAGTACTGAATTTCAGTGCCAGCACTGCAGTGCTGCTAGGTGCACGACCCACAGATAAAACATCTCTAAAGCGTTTCAGGTCATTTGCTTTAGCTAATCATTCCTGTTCTGGAGGCATTAAGATACTCAAAGCTTCTCCTCAAATCTATTCACTTTTAACTTTCACTCGTAATTTATGCTTACAAGAAGTTGTAAAACGTGGAAAGCTGCTCATTTTCCAGGTTTGTACTTTCCTAGTGTTAGATGAAGTGGCTTCCAGCAATGTTTCATGCATGAAAGCAAGGCCGTGTCCAAAAGTGGTAACTGCCATTTCTCTGAGCCACAGAGCCAATGCTGACATGATAGCTTTAAGGAGTTCACCTCAAGCACAACATGCTGCCCATGGTAAACAGAAGTAAATACAAATGCACCTCCCACCAGGGAAAAGAATGCCAGCGGTTGTACTAACACTTTCAACTTAAATTCAAAAGACCATGAACACCTCCCTAACCAATAGCATTCTAGTGTTGTTTAATCTGGATTAAGCATTTCCTGATGAATAATGTAAAGTTGCAGGAACTTCTGGCTGAAGGAGAGCCTAAAAGGCCTTGCAGGGATATTTGGCAGAATAAAAAGCTTTCCATTTCAGCCACTAGAATTTCCTGAGAAGGAAGGAAGGGAGAAGGCTACATAAATATAAAATTGTAAAGACTTCACAAGTACTCCAAAGAAAACAGCAGCTCCCTGGAGAAGAGCTGCCACTAGCCTGGCTGGAAATCAGTAAAAGTGCTGGTGCCACCAAGAAAGTTCTTGCTTCCAGTGACCTTGGAGTTTGATGCAGAATGTGAAGAGAAGGCAGGGAAAAGTATCACAAATCTCCAGGCATAAATTCTGGCTACAAGAAAAGCCCTTGGGAGCATCAGTTTTATTATATTGCACTAGGAATGCTTCTAGGTTTAGAAGCAGCTTAAACATAGCCACAGTCAGCAGCACAAGTCTGTGTAAGCTCACTGCAGCAGTTCTTCACATCTACATTTATTTGCTGGCTGGACTGCACTGCATCACCCTAATACTTATTGAGTCTGCTTCTTTCTGCGCCAACAGATTAGCATTAGCCACCTTAATAGGACTCTGTTAACATTTCTTGATTGCATTAGACACTGGCATTGCCTAGACTCACTGATTTGATTTACAGTGTCAATTGCTACATATTTTATTTTATTATTTTGTTTCAGGGAATGAAAAGACCAGCCCTACTTCAAAATACAGGCTAAGCCCTTGGTAATGAGGCTTGATGCTTCTATGTCAGCAAACTTTATCAGATTTGTTGACTGATTCTTCACAGCCAGATTCCAGCAACTTTTGCAAGCAGGTTAGCAACTTACATTTCATTTCAGTTGTTCAGTATCACAATTTCTGAGGGTAGAAGGGGAAACCATGTAGGAATGCAATGCCTTTAACAGAAACCCACTACGTCACTAATTTGCCAGTCACAATAGTTGAACTAGAAGCACATGTAATAGTTCCCATAGGCTGTTGAGGTAGCACAACAGACTGACAGTAGGATACAAGGGGAACATTTCCAAGTGGCAGAAGGAGAGGTCACAGAAACACACAGTTGCTTTTCTTCCAGGAGAAGCAGAAGCAAAGTTTCCTACCTGAACCGTTTTCTTTTGCATAGTACTGCAGGTTGCTACACTGGCCCGTTACACACAGCGCTGACTAGGGGCTTGCCCTGAGCAGAAAGCCACAGTAACAGCAGGGGAGAAGACAAAAGCAGAGCCATCTTGCAGCACCATGTACAGAGGCTGAATTCTCCAGTTAGGCTACCACTAATTGTAATTAATTGTAATTAAGATTAATTATAATTAAGATTACAATCAGTGATCATCTTCTGTAAAAAAGTCTTGCTTTTTTTCTTCAACAAAGAACAGCTGGAATTCCATTGGTACTTTGCTGCATCTGTGGTCTGGTGACGTGAGATGAGGTGATGTGATGCACAAGTAAAATGCAATGTTGAAAAGCACTCTCTTGATTTTCCCTGCACTAAATCATTTCATACTTTACTTTTTCTGTGCCTGACGCTATCACATATCCGCATGAAGACAACTCTTGCAGGATCTACAGAAAACAATTTTCCACATCATGGATATATTAAATGTGGGTTTGTGATTCACTGTACTTCACCATATACCCCAACCTCACAGTAGCTCTCATTATATAAATTGCTAATTAAAAGCAAAGTCACTTCTGAATGTCTTGAAAAAGAATCAGTTAAAGTAAGATTTTTAGATTTATAATATGCTCATTAGTCAATTTACGCATCTTAAGACATTGATTTCCTTAAATAAGGATCACAACTGAAATCTGTATCCTGTACAGCAGTAGCTTCCATAAGGACAAGAGCAGCACATACAATCAGTTGCATCCTCTTGTGATAGGCAGTAAAATAGCTAGGTGACTCCACACTTGAATGAGCACCTAAACTCATCCCTGAAGAATGTTCAGTCACTTTGACACTGATTTACAAAAAGAAAAAAAAAAAGAAAAAAAAAAA
>NW_009617961.1:0-23604 GCF_000690535.1 Cariama cristata
TTACCCAGGACATGGAGAAGGCTCAGGTACTCAATGACTCCTTTCCCTCAGTTTTCACCAGCAAGTGCTCCAACCACACCACGCAAGTCACAGAAGGCAAAGGCAGGAACTGGGAGAATGAAGAACTGCCCACTGCTGGACAAGATCAGGTTCGAGACCATCTAAGGAACCTGATGGTGAACAAGTCCATGGGACCAGAAGAGATTCACCCGCAGGTCACAAGGGAACTGGCAGATGAAGTGGTTAAGGCATTATCAGTCTGGGGAAGTTCCCACTGACTGGAAAAGTGGAAACATAACCCCCTTTTTCAAAAAGGGAAAAAATGCAGGGAACTACAGGCCAGTCAGTCTCACCTCTGTGCCCAGCAAGATCATGGAGCAGATCCTCCTGGAAACTATACTCAGGCACATGGAAAAAAAGGAGGTGATTGGTAACAGCCATCATGGCTTCACTAAGAGTGAATCATGGCTGACAAATTTGGTGGCCTTCTATGATGGAGTTACAGCATTGGTGGATAAGGGAAGAGCAATTAACGTCATCTACCTGGACTTGTGCAAAGCATTTGACACTGTCCAGCATGACATCCTTGTCTCTAAATTGGAAACATGGATTTGATGGATGGACCACTCAGTGGATAAGTAAGTGGCTGGATGGTCACACTCAAAGTTGCGGTCAATGTCCAAGTGGAGACCAGTGATCAGTGGTGTTCCTCAGGGGTCGGTATTGGAACCGGCGCTGTTTAACATCTTTGTTGGAGACATGGACAGTGGGATTGAGTGCACCGTCAGCCAGTTTGCCCTCAGCCAGTTTGCCAATGACACCAAGTTGCGTGGTGCAGTTGATGTGCTGGAGGGAAGAGATGCTGCCTCCAGAGGGATCTGGACAGGCTGGAGAGGTGGCCCTGTGCAAACCTTGTGAAGTTCAACAAGGCCAAGTGCAAGGTCCTGCACATGGGTCAGGGCAAGCCCAAGCACAAATACAGGCTGAGTGGAGAATGGATCGAGAGCAGCCCTGAGGAAGAAGCTCAACATGACCTGGCAATACGTGCTTGCAGCCCAGAAAGCCAACTGTATCCTGGGCTGCATCCAAAGTAGCATGACCAGCAGGTCGAGGGAGGGGATTCTCCCCATCTACTCCGCACTTGTGAGATCCCCCCTGCAGTACTGCCTTCAGTTCTGGGGTCCTCAGCACAAGAAGGACATGGACCTGTTGGAGTAAGTCCACAGGAGACCACGAAGATGATCCGAGGGCTGGAGCACCTCTCCAATGAAACCAGGCTGAGAGAGTTCGGGTTGTTCAACCTGCAGAAGAGAAGGCTCCAGGGAGACCTTAGAGCAGCCTTCCAGTACCTAAAGGGGCCTACAAGAAAGCTGGGGAGAGACTTTTTACAAGGGCATGGAGTGATAGGACAAGGGGCAACAGCTTTAAACTGGAAGAGGGTAGATCTAGATTAGATATGAAGAAGAAATTCTTCACCATTAGGGTAGTGAGGCACTAGCACAGGTTGCCCAGAGATGTTGATGCCCCATCCCTGGAAGTGTTCGAGCCCAGGCTGGATGGGGCTTTGAACAACCTGGTCTGGTGGAAGGCATCCCTGCCCATGGCAGGGGGGTTGGAACTAGATGGTCTTTAAGGTCCCTTCAAATCCAAACCATTCTATGATTCTATGATTTTTTTAATGCAAAGAAGTAAGGATAAGCATATATTACTAACACCTTAAATTCATTATGAAAAGTTATCTTCTTCTTACAATCCAAATAGTTGGAAGTCTAATTAAATTATCAATTTCTTTTAGCTGACATTCAACATAGAGCCCTAAAAGAGCTGGTAAAGAAAATACCTTGTCACCCTGCCAGAAGTTCATGCTGCTCATCATGTCCTGTTATATGTCTTTAATCAGGAATTATGTCTGTTATGTCCCTTTTTATAAGGAAGTCAATGCATTAGACTACCTGCGATTTGGGCTTTAGTCTTGCAATCATGGGATGTCAGGTGCAGTCACATACAATACACATGTTCGAGTGAGAACAAGAAGGGGAACAGGGAGAAAATAGCTTAAATATAAAGGAGTTAATATCCACCTGGATTCCTGCCTTACTCACTTCACTTATCTCAGAGGGGCTGGACACTGCACAGGATAGGATGTAATTTGTTGTGCTAAAGATCACTATTACACTTTTTAAGAAGAAGGATGATTAGGCATGATTGAGGACAAACTAAAAAGGTTTATATTCTATTTTCCATATATGTGTTTTAGCAGAATCTTCTTTTCCCGCTCCTGACTACTATGCATTTACATGAGGGGATAAGACCCTTGATTTAACAGCAGGGCTGATGATTGACAAAATGAGGTTTTTCTGTCAATAGTCCCAGGAAGAAGAGCTGGATCAGGAAACACGAACAATGTCCAAAATGTCGAGATTCCAAAAGATTTTAACATTTTTTACTTAAAAGGAAAGGAAGTCAGAGAGAAAAAGATCAGGATCTGGAGATTGTATTCAGGGCAGGGATCTGAATCTGGTTCTGCCATAGCTCAGTTTGAATATCCTGGGCCCTAAGCAAACGTCTGTTCTGAGATCTTCCTCTTGTCAGCTGATATGCCTCCACGAAAAGTTTTCATTTTGATGAATTTGCCAAGGGGATAAGTTCTACTGAAAATGCCCTTACCAGGTTCATATTCATCTCCATGGTAATTCACATGTTTCTAGTTTCCATGCTGGCATTTTTTGTGCATCCATCACTAGTATCCACTGCTAAAGAAATTATTCCATCTGATCCCAAAGTTGTGATGCTCCTGAGTTACCATTTGTGCTTCAAAAGCCAGAGCTCTTCTCTAGAAGGAGAGTCCGAGGAGGTTTAGGTAAAGCTGGAGGCCTGTGATTTATTACCCCTTCTGAGTCTGGTGTTGGGACATGCTTTCTTCCTGGGGTCTGTCAAGTGCCAATGAGTGGAGTGAGTAGGCTGAACTATGAATCATGGCATGGGAAATAATAACAGTCAGGACTGTCCAGTTTTCCATCTGCTCCAAGGGCCTAGACAGAAAGAAGACACCGCCCAAGCCCATCAAGTAAGTTCAAACAGAAAAAGCTGTCAGAAATTAGGAAGGATAACGTCACTCTCTAGGCAAGTGTTGCATAGAAAGGAAAGAAAAGGTGAGGTCTGAGCAAGAGTGGCAAAAAGATGAAAAGACAAACTATTCCAGCAGGAGAAGGCAACTAAATTCCACCTGAGTCTCAGCCAACCCTGCTGCTTCCCCAAGGTAGTGACAGCTCTGGTTTTCCCTATATCCTTCCTGTTTGCCTTTTTCCATGCCCCATTGCACAGGGCTGCACAAACTAAACTTCAAAGCTGCACCAAACACAGTACATCAGTCCGTCACACACCCGTGTAATTCTGTCAAAGGATCGAGTTCGTCTGTCACACAGAGCCCTCTTCCACACAACTTCTACTGGTATTCAGGACTGATTAAACACTAGTTAGTAGCTTCAGGAGCTAGGCTGAGTATGTCAAGGCTAAAAAGCTTTCAAATGCAGTGAGGTAGTGCTAGAAAGTGTCCAAAAAATCTGGTAAATTGAGCAAAGGGCACTGTCCCATCCCTTCAGCTTTGCATGTTGATTCAGAACATCCTGGAGCCACTTTCAGACAAATTACACATTGTACCCAAAACTGTATTTGGACATTTTACAAGTGGATATTAATTAACATGTAAGCTACTAATGTTGAATCACTGACTTCAAAACAGAAAAAGCGTTGTGATAAGCACTTTTAAAGGGTATTTCCAAGAGCCTTAGATAAAAAAGCTGGAATAGTTTTAACTGCTATTATATTTTCACTGCCAGAAACTAAACTGAAAGTTTGGTGATACAGTAGGAAACTCAAATTATAAAAGCCAGTAATAAAAATCAGGGAAATAGGTACCCATCCAAGAGTTCTGGCAAAATAAACTACAAAGCCCTAAAATTACATTAAGATGCTTGCAACTAGCGTAAGAATATGATGTATCTGCATGTGAAATCAACTTAATACATGGAAAGTAACAGATCTTTCTCTCTAAGCTTTATACCAGGCTGGACAAAGATTTGAAATGAGTAGCAAGTAGCTGCATTTTTTGCTTTTAGCAAAAAAATCCCTCTAAACATTCCTCTTCCAAACAAAAAACTTTAAATTCTTTTGACTAGCAGATCACACACCACAGCAAGTCAATAGAAATGTTTGCTTTCCTCCGTTATATTCTCTTCTACATAGTGTAGCTAGGAAGCTAAATTCAGTTATAAAAATAAATGCATCACTTTTTAGTGTGTGACTAAAGCATAAAGAAGTTTAATAGCAGACTCCAGCAAAATATACAGTGAGGGTTTAGTCATGCACTTTGATACACATGAATCAAGAAGGCTCTTTTTACAGGCTATTACAACAAGCCACGTGGTTATAAGTTGTCAAGCCTTAAAACACAGAATCAAGGCTCCAAACCAAAACAGACACAGAGATGACAGGAGTGGAGAGTAAGAGGAAATGCAAGATATTTGCAGTAGGATCAAACAGAAGAAGTTGCACTGTGTTAGGAGCCTCTGTTTCAAGACAAGTACGTAACAATACTCAAAGGAACACAAGAAAGAAAGGTGAGGCTTTTCTTCTGTTCCATTTTACTGCAAAAGTACCACTGACACACTGTTCAAATCTCTAAACTTTTTTGATGTGCATTCTGGCTAAGACTGACACCAGTAATTAGACTACTTTGAGCAAGACTGGAGAGCACAGCAGTATGATATACTTGCAAAGCTAATGAGCAATAGCAACCTACAAACTGGAACACTATTGGTTTTAACTCTAAGAAATGTACCCAAGGGGATACAGGCTGGTAGGTTAAATAAAGGAAATGGCACTGCCTTCCTCTAGATAACAGTGGTGATGACTACATGCAGCATTTCTTATTTAAATTATATACAACATGTATCTATAAGGGATTTTGAAAGTAGGCCAGTAAGAAACATTAAAGCATTAGGCTCACTTATTATATTTGATAACTGAACTGGCAGTAAACAGTACAAATTATTAAAGGCATACAGGTTACAGGAGGATTAAGGAGATACCAAGATTGCATTTTTAATTTTATTAAGATTTTGTGAACACCAGTTTTATCAAGGGGACCAATTTTGTGCATTTCTTTTAGCATATATCTGGGCTAGACAAGGAAATGAACACCATGATCAGAACAAGTACAGTGTAGATTTTGCAGGGACACGTGAATTGTATTGTTCCAAAGCCACTGTGTTTCACTTAGCATTAGAGTTAAGAATACAAGAGCTGCACACGAAACACACTGCAAAATTACTTTTCATGAGCATAGATATATAAATCCCTGGGTTATGATTACCATTTCTGAAACCCATGACCAGCCCGATACAACCACAATATCTCAGCTAGCAGTTACTAAGCACAGCAACATACAGATCTGTGTCATTACTGCGTGAGACCCACTGAGACCCCAGTGGTTTCACAGAGAGTGTGGCCATCCCTTTCCTCCTTCCCCTGTGAGCAGTCCTCAAGTCAGGAATTTCACAAAACAGACACAGCAGAAATGAGCAGTACTAGGAAATCACTGTTTCCGTCACTCTTAATGTAAGTCCTGAAACTACATGGTCTTCTAAATGGCAGACAAAAACAGATGGCAGCCCTCATTCCCAGCCTGAACAGAGATGCAGGTGTCAGAACATCTACTCTGACCTGTGGGGCAGCAAACACTCTTCTGGGCATAGGTACCTACATGCCTTCACGGCCACAGGAGAGAGAGACAGGTGAGCAAATAAAAATTGATCATTCATTAAAGTAAGGTGTGGAGTCCAGCTGATAAATACAGAAAGGAAGTACACACACTCATAATTCGGTGAATTAGATGTTTGCCTCAGTAGGTCCTTTTCAAAGACATGTAACTGTCTGACCATCATGAACAGCAACATGTTTTTCACATCTATATGTTTGTCTGGTGAAGGACCCAAAGCAAAAAAGCAGCATTCAGTGCAACAGCAAGACATCTTGGTGTCTGGGAGGGATGTTAATATAGCATGCCCATTATTCAAATTTAACCTGCTGGATTTATCCAAGACTACATGTATTCAAAGGAAGATCACACATGGAACCACCCATGCCCGTCCCACTGAGCTAATAAAAAATAAGTTTGTGAGTCCATGACCATATTTGTTCCATTCAACCTCTTCCAGATGTTGCGGCAAAATAACGTGACATCTTTTCTGAAAAGGATGGCAATAAGAAATTAAGTGATGTGCTCAAAACCCCATAAAGCACCAAATATCAGAAGCCAATAAAGAACGCATAATACTTTCTTCATAGTCCCACGCACTGCCTATCCCCCTTATCCTGCACTTCTCACTTCAAAGAAGCTTAAAATACCTCCCTGACTGAAAATAATTTCCAGACTTTGCACAGAGATTATTTCACCCATCAGTAAAAAGCAGTCATTTCTGAAGTAGCATTTAACAGAGCACGGCAGCCTGGAACAAAAGGTGAAGAATAACTTATTTAAATGAAATGTGGGAGGAAATCTAGAAAAGCAGAACTTTCCTTTCAAAATTAGCTCAGGATATTGGGTTAAAAAAAACTCTGCATGTTGTGAAAATCACAACAAACCGTTGAAAGAACAAGGTCTGAGATGTTTCACGACTTGAACAGTTCATCTCCCCCCACCATCCTGATATATGCAACTGCATATTAACTCCACTGTTGAGAGATTTTAACTAGAAAGCCACCAACTGCAGCTAAAAAGCATTCCTTGGTGACCCCTCATCCAACACTGACTAGGCCAATTCAAACAGCCTGGGGAAATCAGGCAACAGGCAATGCAAAGTATAACAAGACTGTCATTTATATGGGAATTCTTTCTACCAGCAAATTAAAGGCTCATCTAACTGATTTCCCTACCTTATCATGAGTTTGCTGACCTAAAGCAAAACTTCATGGTTTCTTTTTGGGAAGCTATTTGTCATGTTGAAATGTGCCCTGGATTCTCTCTAACATGTCCCTCTCAGCCTAGGTGTGGGAGCACACTGTGGACAGCTGCCTGACCCGGGAATCCTTCCCTTAATAAACACACTTACTGCACACGAACAGCATTTCAGCAACCTAGAGCCATTCCCATCTGTCTGGATGGCATTTTTCCCTGCACCCCTATTAACAGATTTTTGCTAAGGGATACAGCTACCAGGCTGTTGAGGGGCTTTGTTAGTCATCCCGTTGCATACAGAATAAGACATTTCTATTAAAGGCATTCTCTGTGCCAGGAACCAAGGGTTGGTGTCACATCCTCTGAGACTTTCTCACACCTGCTATCTAATGCAAAAACCACCGCAACTCAGCAGAGAAGAGGAAGGTACAGAGCTCATGGCCACTGGAGGCTGCCAACAAGACAGCTTGTGTTTCCTCACATGACTAGAAAAGCCGTGAAGGTCTAGTCATCTGACTTGCCTGAAGACCAAAGACAGGAAGGAACACGCTATAAAAGGTTGTGATAGGAAATTTCATCACATAGCAATGTGAGAGAGACAAGTTTTGGACATTAGCGTTAATTGCACAGAGCTGATCCCACACAGGAAGGAAATGAAAGTTGCAGCAAATGGACAGTGACATGACATGAAAATAATACATGCTTTTCTTGTTATTTACAAAGCCTCTGCATTATCAGTATTTGAATGGCAAAGCCAAAGAAGGGAAATCTCTTCCTTGCAGTGGTAGTTTCTATGGTATCCAGACAATTGTCCATACTGTTATTTTAGGAATTCTCTGCCGCTTTTCTGTTACACTGAAATTTTGTGGAGCAATGAGGAGTTGCAGGGTACACAACCTCTGGCAGGAGCTGTTCAACACCTCGTGAGGTTTGCCCTTCTGAGCAGTAAGACCTGTGAGAAGTTGACCTGTTAATGATGGCCGCTTGCTGTCAGCTCACACAGCTTCCCCCAGCTAGGGAGTATGAAGGGGGTTGCTTGGGATTTTGTCCCATGAAAGCTGGAGCTACTACAGGGGCAATTTTAAGGCAGAATGAAAGACAGTTGAAGTTATCGCTCTGTTAACAGGAACAGGTTCTTTCTTAAAGATGTTCACAGATATCTAATGCTAGAAATATTTTTATACCAAAAAAAAAACCAAACAGAAAAACAAAACACCCAAAGCAATAACAGTCTGCTCAGTCAATAATTCTTTGCTTATCCTGGATATTCTCAAAGATAATTATCCTTGAAAAAAAAAGTCATTTATTGAGGTTTTCCCCTCCCAACTAATTTATCCTGACTGCTCTTGCAATGAAATTAAAATGTCGCTCTCTATGTAGGATTTAAAATAATCTATTGCCTGAAACCAGCCATCAGAAATCCACATTATAATTTTGCTTGAAGAGTAAAGAGGACTAGATAAAGAGAGATAAATCCCTTCTTTGGGATACAATTATCTTTCATAGCTTAAGAAAAAAACCAATGGTGTAAGAAATCACATACTATAAATGATTAAATACTGCAACATGAAAATCAGCCTGTAACAAAAAAACACTCCAGAGAATATTCCTGAATACCAACATCATCACTTTCTCACATGATCAGAGTTCAGGATTTGTGCACTCCTCCACGCTAGGTGTTAACTATTCTAAGTAAATTTGATAGTATTTCTATCTTGCAGCAATAACAAGAAGGTAGATGACTTCATTGGCAGCCTCAGGAAGGAACTACATCTCCGAGTTATGATGTTGCAAGTTAATTTCAATACTTTCATGGCTGGAATATAACAACATTACTTTATAATTAATACTCTTTGCTTTGTGTCAAAGCCTGGACTCTTTTCCCATAAAAGTACCAGGTGGAGAGTTGTTTAAAGGCTTTGTTCTTACTTTTGGTGGGAAAAAATCAATTTTGTTCCATCTATCAAAATAACACAAACCTCTAACATTGTCAAAAGAATTCTAACATCCCTAACTCAACTGTGATGAAAAGATAAGCATCACAAATCATTTTTTATAAAATCCTTATTGTGTTAAAGTATCATTCTTCGTACTAAGTCTTCCCTGACGTTGTGTTGGCCTGCATAATTCTCTTGGCCTCTAACAGAGAATCTTTTTACTTAATTTTAACGTGCCATTAGAAAGCTCAAGTAGCAGGCATCAGAGATTTACATGACTGGATTTACTGTATAAGTATGTGTTCAAGTAGGCATCATTCAACAGCTTCATATAACAAAACTTCAACAGTTATGATATAAATACACAAAACATCACTTCAGCATCACAGAAAAAAATAAATTTGAAGGAATCTTTAGAGGTCTCAAATCCATCTGAATGGGATGGGAAAAATCCTATTTCTTAAAGTTTACCAAATTCCATTCTGGCCAGCCAGGAAGAAGTTCCCTGGGACACAAAACCCATTGTATTTAGTCATCTCTAACACTGACAAAACCAGTACAACTCATAAAAATACTAACAAGTGTTTCTTTTATTGCAGTCCATCAACAAAGCTAGAATTGAAGCTGGGATCTTTTAGATAATTTTACAACAAACATAGTGGCTGTGACTCAGCTGTGGTTAGTGCACTGTAGTACTCACGACATCCCACTGGCTTCCCTAATGGGACACGGGTCTCTCTAGTTCTTGTGTCTTATGTCCCAGTCCCAACCTGATGTGTTAGCTATTATAGAGAATCTGAAATGCCACTAATCTGCATATTAAGTGTGCATCACTGAATCTTGAATACACATAATATACTTGTTAACAACTTGCTTCTTGTTTGGACTAATGGGACAAACTCACCTAACATCCAGCTCTGGAAATCTGCAGTTTATATTTGCTCAAAAATCTGAATTCCTGACCAAATATACACATATCAGGAGATTTCAGTATTTTATTTCACAACCATAAGGCAATGGAATCTTAAGTAGAACTTCTGTGTAGGCTTCAAATTCTAATGTTTCATAGACAGGATATTTCACAGTGCATGGTGGGGGGGTGGGGTGTATCTATTGCAATCCACAGATTCACTACTGATGATACTGAAGGAGTTTGAAGTGCCCCAAGTCCTTTTCTTCCTCATTGTTTACAAGTGAAAAGCAAAACATTGTAATAGGCACTTCTCTGAAAGAGCTTCTTAAAATAGCATTTGTAAAATGGCCTTTGGTGGATTGCTGAGGTTAGGAGAGAAATAAATTCAGCAACATGAAATAAAAATGCAAATAAGGGTTAAAAAAATGATTTCTATGTCTTTCTTAAATGCAGATCTGCCTGAAGTTATGCATCACTGTGTTGTCTGTATGTAACTTCAAAAAACAAGCAGCAATGAGCTTGCGTCTGTGTCTCCACCAGCTGCACAGAGCCCTTAGCATTTTCACTTGATTTTCTTTCCACTTCATATTCTGGCCCTCAGCCCATTGCACATCCAAGTCCTCCAATTCCTGAGCCCCCCTGCTGCCCTTCTTTCACCTTCTTGGGGCTGCACTCAAAGGCATGTGCAACCATCAGCCAGGGTTTCACAGTTACATGAACCAGATGGAACCTCTTGTTAAGTTCATGCTAGTGTCACATATGATTCAACTCAGAGCCCGGTAATTAGACCACCTCCTGCTTCTGCCTGCATTTCTCGCTGTCTGAGATACGCAGGCATCTTACATAGTACTTTGGCTGCCTCCCTACGGGGTGTCCCTAGAGAAAAACTGCCAGCATGTACACAGATACCAATAGCCTCTTCATGTTCAGTACAACAACGCAAATTCACACCACCAAAGGAATTGGTACAGTCACTTCAATCAGGACATCTCCACTTTAAATACAGAAGCGAACTTAATAACAAATTAACTCTCTGAACTGCCTTAGCCTTTGGACCTTTCCAGTCATCATTTAGTCCTTTGCAAGGGCACTTACAGCTATGGCTTCTTAGCATGGTTTTATATTATTTGAAGACTGAAAATTATTTTGAAAAAGTTTCTGAAAGGCAACCTCTCTTCAAAGAAGTATTTCTCTTCTCTTAGTAAAACTGCTACTAAATATAAGCAATGCTGTCTTTGAAAACCTACAGAGAGCTAGGAAATGAGACATGATTCCTTAAATATAGCTTCCTATTTCTGAAGTGTACCTTTACCTAATACGTCCATAATGGCTAGAAAAGAATAGGACTGTGTAGGCACTTGAGCAGTGCTAGAACTGGGGAGGAGGTGGTGTTGCTTGCCTGGATTATTTCTAATAACTAAAAGGTTTTCATGCAGCCTTTAACCTACTAGAAATTGTAGAATATATATTAAATCTCCTTTTTTCAGATCTTCATAATCCATCCAATGGATATAATGCTATTAATAAGTGTCACTGAAGAGTTAATGATGAATTTTATAATTTAATGGATGTTTTTTAAAAGATTATCCCTCATGAAGATGATCATTACTTCCTTCTAACACCATTTGTGTTAGTTCCTTCTTTAAATGGCAGATCGTACCAGGAGCAGAGCTTAGTTCTGGTGGCCATACCCCACTGTTGACAATGACTGTCTCAGAAGTGCATATCTTAGGACTTAATACATCAAATTCAGATACACAGGATTCTGACAGAAAACACAGTTTAAAAAAACAAAGAGAATTTTTTTTCCATACTAAATACCTCCCCCCTCCCCCCTTTTTCCTGTCCAGAATTATTTTGATTCCTAAACACAATATTTCAATTTAGGTCAATTCTACCCAAATTGCACTTCATTATTTGCTGTTTCTTGAAACAAACCATTATAATGCTATGTTACTCTTACCATACCTCTTAAAACATTTTGCATCATTAGTTCCAGCAAAAAAACAGGTAAGAGTAGGATCTGATGTGACCACAGCCTACACATACCAAGAGAGAGACAGACAACGTTTCTGATACGGAGGATATTCTAGCTAACCAGTACAAAACACAGTTCCATGGCTGGAAGTCAAAACTGGGAAAAAAACTTGAGGAGAGAGACATACTGTCAGCTACTTACTGACTGATACATTTGGCTCATTTCTTGAAGTTTATCACTCAAAACTAAGTATCTTTCTAGAAGAGACATTAATTTTGGTATGAATTACCACGTGGGATTCCACAGTGCGTGCAGTACAGGGTGTCTGGGGTGATCATGGGGGTGCCTTCTGTCATTCATCTCTCTGACTCATCATGGCTTTATCACCCTCTCCCATTTGTAATAAACTGCCTCCATCTTGAAGCAAACTTGACTCATCACATTCAAAGTCACCTGTCAGCTCCTGCATGTAGCTTTTTATTCAAAAGGGCTTGGCAGAGATGAGGATTTCCCTGGGGCACCAGAGCCACCCCCATCTCTCTTTCTCACTCCCTCTATCCTTCTTTCTTGATCTCAAACCTTGCTGCCATCAGTGCAGTGATATTTACCTGAATTGCTATCACATCCTATTATTCTTCCTTCTCTTTTTCAGTTCTCCTCATTTGGCCTTTCACAGAAAAGGGATAGACTGCATTTAATTTATTTATTTCGCCCAACAGTTATGGGCATGCAAAGTTTGACTGCAGTCTGAATTTCAGAAGCAACTTCTGTGAACAGTGCTATAGCTTTTCCTCTCCTGCCCAAGTCAAACATCAAAGGCATTTGAAACATATTGCCAATTATAAAGCTGCTTACAAATGCCATATTAATGTATTCTGAAGTACATTCCAAGTAACTTTTGTAGCAGATTACATAAAAAGCAGTCATCGTTTTCTCTTTAGCTATATGGGCAAATTCACCTGCTGTTTCCTGTAGAGCAATGAAATTCATAGTGATAAACAAACAAAAACTCCCAAGTTGAGACAAGATGTCTCATTACCATGGCAATAATGTGGTTGATGCTATTAGACTCTCAGTCTCTATCTACATCTGATGACTCCTGGGAAAGGAACAAATTACTGGAAATCAAACAGCTCCACTACATATTGACAGACAGTCACCAATAAGGACCAGCCGAAAAATTTTAGCTCTTTTTATCAGTGAAAGACACAAAACCAGAGCTTGCTGTGTCTCTCTGTCATGTCTTATCACAGACAATTTGCTTAGATAATACTTACTTGGTTCAGCTCGTGATTTCTGCTCAGCAGCATCTCTCCAGACTCACAGACTTCTTATTTCAGGATGGAATGTCTATGTGGAAAGTGCTTGAGTATGACTTTTTGCACATTGCCTTGCCCACTTGGCTAGGAGGCCCTGGACTCTGGGTTGTGAATAGGTAGCACATACTGTGTGCTCTTTCTTTGTATTTCAGGGGAACTTTTTGTCCCCCTTCAATTGACAGAGTCAATGAGTTCAATGTCTCAAAGAAAATTTGGAACTAAATTTCCATTCTAGACAGAGGAGAAGGCTGACCAATGGAGAAAACATGGATCAACACTCATAGAGTTAAATATGACTGCCTAAGGTCCCGTCCGGCCAGTTATCCTACAATTCTCTACTCATTTCTAAATGCAAAAATCCAGGGTAGGAAAAGGCTTCCTTCTTGATTCCAGTTTATAGCATAGTGGCTGTTTTGCCAGTTACGCTTTTTCATAGATATGCTTTCTAGTGGTAACTAAGTTATGAACTGAAAAATCAGGAAAGTATTTCTTTCCTTTCACTACCAACTCCACCTGCTTCCTAAGCTACAGACACTGATTCACATCTGTTTATAGGTCTCTCACTCCATCATGTCTGTCTCTGGTTTTGTTATCCCTCTGTATCTTCCAATCTGCAGAATAGAGGAGGAAAGAAAATGCCAGTAGCAGAAAAGCTTAGTTATTTGTTTCTCAGTACACTCCTCCTTCAAGAAGCAGTAAGATCTTAGACTAAAGACAGTCATAGCTTTCATCAAATTCAGCTTTAGTTAGGAGCATTGTAACAGTGGATTTACTAGGTTTGCACTGCACAACCTGGAATTTTCTAGAATTCAGTTACTTCATTACCAAACAACTTATCTTGTCAGTTGGCTGTCCGTCGTTGCAAGGTACATCAAATTTAACCCAAAATACCCATATTTCAGAATGACTTGCTATTTCTATGTTGCACTTGCTTTACAGCAATAAATTCCTAGTAGGAATCATGGAACTGATGAAAGATCTATTCCTGTAAATTAGAAACAACCCAATCCCATAATATGTATGCTACCTTCCAGAGTAATTCTTTTTACAACTTTGATTTAGGTCTGGTAAGACACAGACTCCCTCCCTTAGGCCTTGCCATGAAGAAGATGGCAAGCTGCCTGTTGGCTGCATCACATAACCTATTTCCTTGTGATGCAGTCACTGTATTTCACACAGAAACATCATTTTCCCATCCACTCACTACAACATTCCCCTTGCCCACCTGCCCTTACAAAACACCAAGCAACCTCCCTGCTTCCAGCCTATTTCATTCTTTCCGTCACCACAAGAGGTTTTCAAGGATGTGTGGCAGCCTTGGTGTGCAGCAAGAGCTCAGCTCTGAAACGTCATAACCCTTTAAGTTCAAGAGGTAGTGCATAGTGAAATACCACAGTGCTAAATCACGCAGTTCAGGTCAGAACGATGAGTAACAGGTTTCTCTACATGATACAATAGAAGAAGTCAGTTAAATCCAGACATGGGGCAGGGAAAAAAAGGTTGACTTTATGACTAAGTCCTCCTGAGCCAGCTCTGACCTCCCAGTCTAGCGCGGGAAGGCATTGCTGGAGCATGGGACAGACCCCTGGGTCACTCAGTGCCCCTCCAGGTACATGCAGCTCCTGGGGATGGCATAGGAAAGACACTGACTCCGGGATTGCCTTTGAGTTGTTTTCTACAGCTCCTGCATGATGGCAGCGTGGTCATACATATAGTACCAGGTTCTTTAAGCCTCCCCATTCTGCTCTGATCCTCTTATATATGAACAAGTGCATATCAAGCACAGATTGAGAAATTCCCTCCCACTAAATAGGCAAATTTTGAATGATTCAAACTTGGGACAAAATTCTGCTCAGCCTGCTTGATAAATTATCTAGCAGGGACAAAATTTCTCCAAGCTATTTTACTTTTATGTGTTTTCTTGGTTTCTTTATGTGTTTTCTTTTATTTATAGGTTCTTCTTGATGAAAGAAGTGTAGTAAATATATTTTCCCATTTTATGCCATAAATATTTTAGTAATATGGGTGCATATATCAATAACATAGGTATATAATTGAAGCTGTCTTTAGTTTATTTATTGACATTTACCAATGCTCTAAGAATCCATATTCAGAATGTGATTACAGATTTATTGCTTGCTTTATCATCTGCAACGACATTGACTCTATATTCAAGTAAAATCTTACTCATACTCGCATCACAGACTGATTTATTTATGATTTATCAATTTACAGACACTGAAGAACACTGCATGCAAAGTTAAACAAAAATTCCCAGAAAGCAAAAAGTGGTTGTACTGAAAATGACAACATAAGTACTGGGCAGAAAAATCACAAGCGAAATAGCATGGAGAAAAGTAGGGAGAAAAAAATTTCAAGCAAACGACAAAGATCAGCTGACCAAAATACTGCACTGCAAAGTTTGCATCGGTCACCTTGAAAAGAAGTCTTCTAGGTGAGTTGACTCCATAGAAAGCTGCAATGAGCTGAGCAGACTCATAACAAATGCAAATTCAGATGGACTCCTGAGATGATTAAGAATTGCCACAACTTCCGTTATCATTGAAGGTATAAGAAGATATAAGATCATTCAATGATCTTAATTTTACAAGCAATTTCTAAGACCTGGATGAATATATGTGTTTACATGGGGTTTTCTAACAATTCAGTTTAAGAATTTCAGAACCTGAAAGTGGGGGCAGCTGATGCCATTTCACTTCAATTTGTATATGTGGTTGAAATAATATTCAGAAATATTCCATTCACTAGACGCAGATGGATATGGACACTTCAGGAGTTGGAACTGGAGCTTACCTCCTGCTGTACAGATGTAGTGTGTGATCTTGGCCAAGAGCCTTTTGAATTCAGTAGGAAATAGAGATTTTGGTGCCTCCAAAGAATAGTGTCCTGGCTACTCTGAGACTCAATTTATGTTTAGGTTTATGTGAAAATAACTTCCTTAATTATAGGGTCATTGTGCAGATAAAATTCTTAAAACTGTGATTAGCTAATATAGATTAGTTGTGAACAGGCTTATGAATAGAATTTGCAGCTTCTGATTGGACCTTCAGCCCTTTTTCTTCACTTAATTTTAAGTTTCACAAACCAAATTCTTTCTGTTACTCCAAGGTGAATATGGAGTAACTCTAGAAATAAGATTTTAGTTCTCAAAATCTTATTCTTATACCAAGTACAGATAACTATATCAAAGAGGACAATAGAGTGCCTGTAATTGCTAAAGAAAAAAAAAAAATATCTAATTTTTTAGGATATGAAACACCAAAAGATTCCAAATCTGAAGCCAAGCTAAGTTTTAGAGACTTCCAGAAACTTTAGGTCTGAAATTATAAATCTAACATTAGATGCTGGAATCTATATACACTACACCAGGTTTTCTTATTATAGAGTCCATAATAAGAAAAATCTGATAAGGATAAGCCAAACAATCCCTATTTTAAAATAACTTCTCCAAAAGACATAAGTTCTAAAATTTATGTGTGAGAATTGTCTCATCTGCTTCACAGTCAAACTCCTGAACCAAAAATCCCACCACTGACAATCCCCAGATTGTGGTGGTGAGATTTTCTTAAAGCACTAAGAAAGCACTTGACCACACGGACTAGCAGTCCATATTCCTTGGCAAAGAGCCTTGAGTGTAATTCTACATGTACATTTATGGTACTGAAACCACAGGAATATGTCAGCAAAGGATAAGCAATGACACTAGAAAAGGGGAGATCAAAACTGCTTCTATAGATAAAAAAATTCACCCTTATCTTCAGATAAATGCTGCCAAGCATTAATTATTATGATACATTAACATTTCCCCCACTTTCATTACTGAGATATTAAAATTAAAAGTCCATTTTTGGCAATACACTTGATAATTACTGCCATCAAATTGCAATGAAAAAGCTCAGAATCATTCAAGGGGTATACTCTATAGTTCAGACCCTTCAAAGTTGATGCAAACCTTTCCAGTGAGTCAGATACTGAATAGTCAAGCTAGAACTACATGAACATGATTTATTCTTGTTCCATTCAGGTGCAAACATGTCTTTCAATAGGACTTTTCTGTTTTCTTAGTCTTACAACAAAATGTGTGAATTAGGATAAATCAGAAAATGGTGTCCTAAAAATATGTTATTTCCACGGTGCTGGATACACCATAAATATTTGCTTACTAGGAAAACATTGCCACTTTTACTATCAATTTCATATCATAGCGTGCTTCTATATCCAAACAGTATCTGACATCAGAGACGTCTTTTTAGTTACACATTTTGCATATCGTGTCAGTTAGAAGATGTACATTTTGTATACAATATATAACCATTGCACTTACACAAGATTTCACATACCTCACATATGAGCTATGAGCTCATTCTCTTTGCTTAGTATGAAGTCCAGTTTAAGGCCTTCTTACACACCTCTGGTTTATGCCAAACACGTTTCTCTTACACAAATTAATAAATACTCACTAAGCAGAAAAAGTAAAGTCATCAAGTGTTCTCAGCACTGTTTTGAAGTTTTGCACGTCACAAAAAAGAACAGATCTGGTAGCATTGCCTGGTATCACATGCTGATTAGCATAACACCTTAATCTCTTCTTGCTTATGAAGGGTCTGACTCCCTGCCCATTTGAGCATTTTCTTGCTCCTCATGGTCACCTAAATCGTTTGATCTTGGATGTTTCTGGACAGCAACAAACCATGAAAGTGTATTCTGGGAATCTGAGATGCAGTAATTACTCTGCCTCTGCTACACTGACCTATCTCACCAATTCCTTTGGCACATTCATACCTAGTGTTGGCATTTTGCTGACAGAGCAGCACGATCAAGGTACCATCTCACATGCAGACTGACAGTGCAACAAAGCCATGTATTTCTTTTTCCAGTCTCCTCATCAATAGAAAACTCTAATTGCTAATCAATCAGCCAGCTCAGCCTAACAAAACTCAACACCCTCTTGCAGTCATTGTCTTAACGGGACCCTTTGTAAAGTAGCTATCATGTAATCAAATACAGATTTTTTAGCTGCTGTTCACCATGCAACCGTGGAGAAGGTTTACACGATTCAGCCATTACTTGTTCTCACTATAGATGTTTTCCTTTTTAAAAGCAGAATATAGGTCTTCCTCTTTTCTGAATTGAGGCTGCCACTGGCATTGCCAATCCTCTGACCTATGACGCTTCCCCCTGAAGATTTCCATGTCAGTCATGCATTCAAATCTGTATATATACATCCAACCATCCACATGGCACTTGTTCACTACTCAGGGGAAAGATTTTTATTTTTCATTTGATTGATGTTGCAATGTTCAGGATAAGAACAGGACTAGAACCAATTATGCAGTGTACAAGGATTCTCCCTCAGCTACTTGTTTCCTGAATACAAAGGAATAGCAAGATTCATATGCCATAAAAAGGAGCTATGTCTGCACCTTCTTCTGCTGAAATCTACCCAAGAATTATATAGGATACACAGCACCTCTAAAAACATCTAGGGTGATATAATCCAAAGGCATTCACCCTTCTCGAAATACATCCCTTGAATGAAGAATCAGTCAGAATCTGATGACAAATAATGAAAAGAAACCTCAGCACCAGCAGTCCTAAATGTGAATAATTTAATTTGAAAAACTGTTTTGTTTTGTTTTGGGTTCGGTTTTTTTTTTTTTTTTTTGGGGAGTTGTGGGGGGGGGGGCGGTCAGGGCAGGGTAATTGTTTGTTTATTTCAAAATTTAAAAACAGTCTAATTTGAAAACTATTGATTTCAATATTGTCAGGATTTTCCCCTAAGAGTCCATGAATTAGAGGCCTTTAGCCTTTGGAAATATTATCGCCACAACACAGGCAAGGCAGAGCATCACATATTTCTGTTACTACTCTGTGTCATACCCTCTCTTCATGGACTCTGAAGATACTATACCACTTTTCTGTCAGAGAATTGCTTTTCTATCAAACAGTACTTTGCTGGCTGCAGTGGAGCACTCCGCTACTTTGAGCTCATCAGCTAAGCTACACATCCTTTCCAAGAATGTATACTCAAAAAACAGCAATATATCAAATTCTTTTTTTCACTAGTTTACAATATCCATGTAGAGAACTGTTTTGCAAAGCTGAGACTAGTGTTGGAAAAATTAAAGCAAATTAACTGACTGGAATTAACTAATCCTCTCCAATTTAGTATCACCAAATAACCTTCTACAATTCCATATATGTCCATCTTGACAGAAGCAGCATACTCCCCCTTACATGAGCTGAAAGTGAGATGGGAAATATGGAAATGAAAACTTAGCTTTCCTAATTTTTCTTTTGTATGATGATCTCACAGAAGTCTACAATGGAGAATGAATAGTACTTTGCAGAGGAGGAGACTAGGTGAGAGCGGCTCACTAGCAAAGCCCAGGCTCCCATAACGATCCATGACAGAGCTGTGACATTGCAGTTCTACTGCTTGCACCTTTCTGCTTTCAGATCCAGGATTGTCTAACAGGATTCTGCAAGAGTAAAGTTCACAAACTAGCCAGACACACACAAAAAATATGTTTTCCCTTTGAAGCTATAGGACATTTTAAAATCACTATTATTATTAAACAGAAAGTAAATGTTATTACCAGCCCTTCATCCTGCTTGTAATCATTATAACATAATTATATACTTAAAAAGTATGCAAGCATGAAATATACATTAAAAAGTATGAAGATCCTGAAAAACTAAAAACATCACCACAGAAAAAAATCCCGCTAAAACAAAAACCAATCAATCAAAAATCCAACCATAAAAACAGACATTTAAAATGGAGGACTCGCCATTCAATTCCCCCTGCTTCTTGTGTGCTGACTGCTGCCATATGGGCATAGTCTGTCTACCACATTCCGGACTCCCCACGCTTCCTGTGAAGGGAGAGTGATCATTCACTGAAGAAAAACCAGACATGTCTAACACTAAGAAGAGATTCAACACATCCAGAGATGGGTTGGACTTTTTAATGACCCTTTGAATGGCTCTTTCTTTACCAAAACTCTGACCTTAACAAAGCTGGGAACAGAAACATGCAGAGGTTAGCAGGAAAAGTCCAATTGGACTTTTCCAATTCTTGGAAAATGGGTAAAAACAGGAATCATGGAAAAAGCACGTGCTATCCAGGTGCTTAAGTTTCTGAAACACTATTAAACAAGCCTTTGGCATTCAAAAGAAACTTCAGGTCTTTTCAGAAAGCAGCAGGGAAGGCAAATACAGACATACACCATCTCTGCTGAACACCTACAGACAACTCTGTTCAGGAGACTACTGAATATTTCTGCAGGGAAGGATGACTCAAGGAAATGTATTGCTCAAATAGTCTTTTGTCTTTCTTTTACTGCATACAGCAACATCAACCAACAGCTGTGATCATATTACTTAACGCATGTGTCCATAACCAAGCAGATCTTAAGCATTTCCTATTCATTTCTTTTAATGTAGGATTCTAATTCACTGAAAGATAACTGGTTTTTACACCTGATAATGCCCCTTAGTCTGTGAGTGGAATAAAAACGCAGATTACTCGAATCCTCAGAGTCATCCTATATTTTTTTTTCTGCTACAGTGGAAAGTTGTTGCAACAGCAGAAATATTGGGCCTCAAGGCTATCTTCACAAAAGTGTGATTGCTTAGTTTGTGCTTATGGTGACAGTAACTGCCTCTGTACCAGACATTTCCAGTAGACCAGCAACCTGCAAGTATTTAAGACCCCTTAGGAGTCTGCCTATCAGCTCGACTTGCCTGGAAAGGCTTTTCAGTTTCACCTTTATTATATAAATATGCCTAACCTAGTTAAGGGACTATTCCTTCTATTTCTCTTGACTCTATGTGTCTCTGCTTTTAAAATAAGTCAACAGGTTAAAGATACTTTTTAAAATAGATCTGCCCACGGGAGTAATGCTAGAGGGCATATAGATTTTCAGAAGCCCTCGACAAGCATCCACCTTTCACACTAAAATTTCAGAAGTTTACCACTGTGATGCATACTTATAATCACCAATTTTAAAGCCAGGAGTGACTAATATCAGAATCTACTCTGACCCCTTACAAGGAACAGGCTGCAAAACTTCAACCAGTAATTTCTGCATCAACCTTGCAACTTTCCTTTTCATCACCTTATAGTCCTAATTTACTTGCAGCATGTGATAAAATCCACTCCTATCCTTAAATGAATCCGTTCAATGGTGAATTTCCCTCCTTGTTAAATATTAAAAGATTTTCTATAACATTCAGCTGTTAGTGGCTATCATTGAACCTTTACCCTTCATTTGACTATGCATGAAATACAATCTTGTGTAGGCAAGCAACATTAATAATAATGATGTTGACCTAAGAACAAATCTCTGTAATTTACATTTGAATTCCAGAGTCCTACTTAGAGTTTCACTAAATTCTAGAAAGAAATTTATAGAGGAAAAAAATATTTTCCTTTATACCTTCTGATTTTTGGTGTTCTGGTCACTAAAACTGTTATAAAAAACACTGTGCAATATTGACAGCAATAATAACTCTATTGCAACTATATACCATAACTACATTGTGAAACTCAGAGCAATGTCAAGAACAAAAGTAAAACCAAGGCAGAAAAGGGACTAAACACCTCCACAGAGCAGACCACTGTCAGACACAGTGAGTAGCGGGCATCGTGCAAAGTAGCTCAGGAATTTCCTCCGCAGCTCTCTGCTGGAAGCAGGGGAAGGGAGCCGCTGGCCGTGCCCTGTTCTCCTCAACAAGCCAGGGCTGGCAGCCCTTCTCAGGAACTGTCGCCAGTGCTGAACCAACATTTCCTCTGGAGCCACTTTGGGTGTTTCGACAGACAGATCCTGGGGCAAGGCACCAAGATTTGACCTAACACACTGATTTCAGTGGACCTTGGCTAATATCATTGCCTCTTGTAAGCTAAGAAAATATGGTTCTTCCTTTCTAATACATTAATAAAATCCTTACTATTTATATTAATAAAACCTGTTATTAATATCAGCATACATCAACATTATCATATGTGGGCTCCCATCTCAAAAGATCAGCTGAGTAAAGGGCAACATCATAGTGCTCTTAATCTTTAGACAGATGCAGCTTGTTAAGCAAAACCACCCGCAACAATCTGCTCCAATGGGTTCTTCTGCTTATTAAAAATATTTTTGAAAACAATTCCACAGACATAAGGAAAACAAAGGCCAGATAGCATTAATGATCCCTCTTTCTTTTCCAAAACTTTTGTTCATTGTAAACATAACGCAGCTCGTCATGGAGCTTAATATCCAAAGACAACAACAGTTCAACTAATGCCAAGACCACCCCCTATCAGTCTGACCAATATTAACTCCTTTGCTCCCCTGTGGTCCCTTCCCTACCTGTTTTCTCTTGATTTCCACAGAGACTACAGTCTCCTGGGGGCATAGCCTGTCTTTTTGTTCTGTCTTTGGGACACAACATAACAGAGTATCTAATTTCTTCTGTGAAGTACAGCACAAGTGTACTTAGACACTTCACTGAAGTAAAAATAATGAGCAATTAGCCCACACTAGGTGCATTTCCAATTCAGTGTCCTAGATGAATGCCAGACTTCTCTATATGTGGAGATCTATGTTTAAATACAAGGAGAAAGTCCTAAAATATGTACTACCTAACAATTGCAGGTAGCACAGCTGAAACAGCACTTTTAACAGTTTCAAGAGAAGGAGAAACCAACATAGTGTTATCTCCCATATTGAATTACATTATCACATTCCCCATGTTGATTCCCAGTCTATCACAATGGTTGGTTTCTTTCTGTTTTGCAGAAGGAATACCTGGATAGGCTTCTACCTGAAAATTAAGATCACCCTAGTAATGAGGAGCAGTCCAAACATGAGTGCACATCTGTGAAGAGCTCCTCCCAAGATGCTCACATTGAAAACTCTGACCCCTACATCCCTATCGAAGTATTTAAGGCAGAAGATGAAGGCGGAAATCAAGACACTGACCACTTAACACTTAAAATTAACACATTTTACTGAACTCTGTGGAACTTGGAAATGTGCATTCTTCCCTATGAAATGCTGTGTACTTCTTCTAATCAAGCACTAATTTAACACTGGCAAAGAGGATGCAGGTCTTTTACATGTCCCCAGACTGTTTACAGTAGGAGACTAGTTTCATTTTTAAGCAAGTGAAGAGCAGAGGTTGGCACTACTACAGAATTCATTCAAGACTTATTTAACTTTATCCAAGGAGGTCCAAACTATGTGATCAAGGAACAAGCACTGTTCTGGTAGGGAATCAAAATCTTCAATGACCACATTTTTTTCTCCCCTCATTTTTGACATTTGTTTTCTACCCATGCTTAGATTTTGATTAAATTTTGTTTCCTCCATCTATGAAACAGGGATGATATTCATTTACCAAGAAGAGTTTTCACAGTAATTGCTTTAGAGCATTTGGGGGGAAAAAAAATAAGGGGGGGGGGGGGGGGTTGTGTTAACATTGTC
>NW_009617961.1:23635-25353 GCF_000690535.1 Cariama cristata
CTCCATTTCTCAGTGTTGGGAGGTGCCTGGAAGTGTTCCCATATTAGTGGAGTGGTTTCTTTTCCTGTAATACTGTGTTCATATTTAAATGAAGAGCCCAAGTTTCTTCCAGATGACAGAAATTCTTAGCAAAATCAATAAGAAATTCCTAAATAAAAGAATCTGTGTACGTAGTATCTTTTCTTTTATAATTGCTTCATTTCAGCTAGGCACAGGCAGATTGACAGAAGATCCATACATCAGAATTTATGCAAGTCAGAACAGTTTTGTTAGTTTTTAGATGTTATTCCAATGGAGCATTTGAAACTGAAGCTGAAAAGTCTGCTGAGTTTACACATCTAGGCCATTCCTCATTGACAAGTTAATGATTATATTTTGCCATAAATTTCTCCAAGCTACTACATGCACAGCCAATATCCATCAGTGGGATGAAAAAGGCAAATTAGTTGATGCAGTTTTCAGCCAAAATATATAAACAATCATCATAATTAAAAAGAAGATTATCAAAACGAAAAGATAGGTATTTTAGAAGTATGTGGTTTATTCTCTTAATACCTTTCTCTTTCTTCCTTGGTCAAGGGTTGCCCCTGAAAAAAAGAAGCTCAAGAATAAGGAAATGAGAAGGAGGGAAAATGAGGGCAAAGGGTTGCATTTATTTTTAAAATAATAATAAAAAAAGGCAGCATTTGAAGTTTTTTGGGGTTTTCCCCTCATGGAAGTAAGAATTATTCTTCACTTCTTTCCCATGAGTCTGCTTTTGCAAGTGTGTTTTTTTATTTCTCCTTTTTTCAATAAGGGTATTTTAACACTGTGCTGAGACCATATTACTGCCAGAAGAATGTCCACAAAAGAAAAATGAGAGTCATAAATCTGTTCAAAATTATTTAGCCACTGTTTCTAGAAAAAAAGAAAAAACCCTATTTCATATAACAATGAAATCTTGATAGGCATTTGTGTTATCAGAGTTCAGTTTCATACTGCTGTATCAGTGAACCCTACATGAACTGAAGAATTTAGTTATAAAAGCCTATTTCTGTCACTGTAACTGTGTCCTTTTAAAGGACTTCTGTTGACAGAATGGCATAACATGACATCTCTGAACAACATCACTTTGCCAGCTAAAAGCTGCTACATATAAGTGGCCTTAGTCAAACCTTGGCTTTATTTAAATATTAAATGAAGAAGCAGTAATTATTTGCCGTTGATCCAAGCAGCCACTCACAAGATCTGAACAGAAAATACTCAGAGTGGTTTAGTGAATAATACCTATGAAGTCTACCAAGTCACACTGGTTTGCCATCAAATCAGTGTGACTAATAAATATGCCAAAGTTTATCAGCAGACAGTTCAGATACGGAGTCAGAAAAATTGTCTGTGGCAAATACTGTGCCCCATTCTCCTCTCTAGAAATTGTATCTCATCATGGTAATAGTAGAAATTAAACTGCTACTGAGATTTTGTCACAAGGTTTAGCTGCTGTACTCATCCTAAAACACAAAAGTCAAATCTCCCTCAGAGCCAAACTTTTAGAAGCTAATTGGAGGTTTTTTCCAACAAACAATAGCCAATTAACATACACTGCTTCCACTTCTCACTGGTTGTCAGAGAAATAGCTCTTGGATATCTCCTTCTTGTTAATATTACGAGTTAGAATTTTTTTATTTTTTTTTAAGAGAGCAGGAGAACAGAAATAGAAGCTGTATAGGTCAAAAGCAGAT
>NW_009617961.1:25384-66464 GCF_000690535.1 Cariama cristata
AGCAGGAAGGGGAGAAGGGGCTATAAAAGTAACAGACTAAAGATTTTCTATGAATTCAATCATAGTGCAGGAGTTGTAAGGTCATACTGCTGCATTAACATGTAAAGATCAAGCTTTGTTAGAAGAAAGTCCAGCTGCTTGCTGGCAATGCTAAAGAGATACCTCAACCTTCAGGATGGCTATAACCCAAGAGATGTGGGTTATAGCATAAGGCACCTGCTGTTTCAGCATCCTACCAGCCAGCAGGTAGGGACAATGAAAACAGTACCTGGAACACCTGCATACCTTGAGGCTATGGGTATTTTTAGCGTACAAAGCGAGAAGACACTTCAGATTACAAACCAATGCACAATACAATAAGCCAAACTGCACTTGAGTAGAACTATGCATTTCAAGGGACCAGTGCTAAATCTGAACGACAGATCTAGAGCTGGGTCATAGGGGAATGTCTAGGTAAGATTGTCAAAACAGAAGGCACATTCTCATCTCTTACATGCAAAGTAGCAGGTACTGAGTAGCACACCTGAAGAACTTCTTTCCCTGAACTCTGCACTCAAACACTGGCTATCCTATGAGCATGGAACAATCCGTTCAGGTATTTCCCACATACTCTGGTACTCGACACACTCTAGATGAAGGTTGCTCACTCTAAAAATCATTTATGTATGATGCACCCTGACACACTAATCCGTTACTGGTAATACAATTTCAGTAGCATGTACAAATAACCTACATACAGTCATTGACTTTTGAAATGGTGCCCGGAATTTTCACAAGCTCATTTTATCAAGTCAGATCCCAGGACATGCATGCAGGTGTCAGTGGGCATGATGGACAGCTTATGAATACACTTCCATGCATTAATGGCCATGTACCACCTCATTACTTCTTTTCAGAAGCAGTCTTGTTCTCTTTCCATGGAGAAAGACTTCCTCAGTAGAACGAGTAAGCTGCAGTGGTTAGCTGAGAAAATCCTTTTCTAAATGACTGACTACCCATTATTAATTATATCTTACTTTCATATTAAATTCTGGTGTCCTTAAAAAGGGAGACCAAAACATGACTGTTATCCCAGTGATTAGGTTTTCTTCCTCATTAAAGACTCCTTTGCACACACTCACAGGATGGCAGAACAATTGCAATGGCAAAGAACAGAGTTGAGATGGATCTTATGAGACCCGTCAGAATAACGCTTTGGAGATTTGCAGTTACATCACACCAACTTCCCTAGCCCTCTTGTCTTCTTTGTGACTGACACTCGTTCCTGGAGAAAACCTAGATGAGCTTAAACTGATAATTCCTAAAATAACCTTCTATGATATTGATAGCTCAAGTTTCAGGATAATGCAGTATTGTATTCAGCTACAAAACATAAACAACTATCTTCGGTATCAGTATTTCTTAAAGGACTCTTACTCCTCTTAGCCTTTATTTGGCTGAGGGGCGGAGGTGGATTCAGAAGTTGCTCAAGGAAGAACATTAAGAAAATAAGAATCATCAAAGAGATTATTTTGGGTCTTTGGTTAATAAGCTTCATCTTTGCCATGCTGTTCTTCCCACACATTCTTATTAAAAGAGAAGTTTTGCATTAGCCTTTACAAATTTCCTTGTGGTGGAAGATCTCTGGTGCCTCAAGAATGTGGGAAGGTCTAAAAGGTTCTTCCCCAGAACTCCTGTGTGGAAGGAAGTTACCACCAGGAAGCTGGGACAAAGCTCATTGATATGAGTGGTTCGTTGCTGAACCTGGATCATTCTTTAACTCCAGATTGAATTTAAGGACACAACATATGCATGCATCAGGAGGGAAATTCTACCCCACCATTGAAAGTCAAAGCCTATCATAGTCCTTCTGCAAGTATTTCTATGGTAAGTTGGAAACAAAGAGACTTCAGCATGAAGTTGCTTAAATGTTTAGCCATTGGAGGCTTTGATGTTGTGACAAGGGCTACAGAAGGATGCCATGTAGAAATGGAGAGATGATATTAAGATGCAGATGCATCTACATCTCTGTCTTGGTATTTCACAAGCAGCACTGCAGAGATGAGCTCCACGAGGCACAGGAGCCATGAAATACATACACCATGCTTCCACTTCAACCTGGTGCTGCAAAACCCATGTTGATGCTGTCTTGCACAGACAGGTATGGGTGCACAGACCAGCATAGCCCAACGCTGTCACACACTTGTCTACTACACAAGAAACACTTGCGTTTCTGCCGGCATCTGTCCTGGTACCAGAACCTCTGGCAAGTCAAAAATATCAATAAAACCCAACAAATTAAATACAATGTTGTCCTGTTTAACTGGCATAATCTCTTCCTTGAGGAATTCCTTGATTTTTTCAGAGTTGAATCAGGTCTCTCACCTTTTAGGGTTGGAGGTGTAGGCTGGTGAAATCTCATGCAAGTGGTTTGGAACAAAAAGATTTGATGAGAAAAAATTTAGTAAATTAATGAGTCTTCCATTCCAGAGACAAAAATAAATATATCAGAGGCAACATGAAATAACTGAGAATAAAAAAATGTTCTGAAGATATAATGGGCAAAAAATTTTATCCCAAGGCCAAAGTTCATCAGTTTTCACTTTGATTTATTTATGCAGCACCACTTTGGGGTATGGTAAATTTACAGAGTAACAGTCTTCTGAAAATTGACAAATTTGTCATGTCAACAGATGGGCTGTAAGAACAGAAGCTCTGAACCAGGATTAAGGATGATTTGGTCTTGAACGATTCCATCTAACTGCTAGTTACAGCTAAAACAGCTAGATATAAACTTAGATTGTTATCCATCTATTATAAATAATTCTGTTTGTGATGTTGCTTGTTCAGAAAAACTACATATATCTCTCCTTGTAAACTTTCCTCCACTGTTCTGATTCTTTGAAAAAATTATGCTGGACATCAGGTAGGGGAATTAATATTGGCTGACCAGAAAAATGGATGCCTTCCCCTCTTGACATTTCAGCCATCACATTGAGTTATGTTGCTTAAATCTAATCATAGCATGCTACCTTGTACCATGCTGTTACACATGATGCAATAAATCACTAAATCCTGTTAGAATCAATCTATGCTCAGCTGTAGTACTACTATTGTACCCCACTGGTTTGTGTCATGTTTAAGAGATCCAGCATCAAACTCACACTGCAGCAGAGTGCTTTATTTCATGAGTGTTGGAATTGTATTTAATTTAAGGGAATGGATTCAGGTGATCAAGACTTCATTTTATTTGTTTGTATTTTCAGGATTAAGAATTCCTGGGAATAATGTCCTTGATTGCTCCAGGAAAAGTAGGTAGCACTTAAGTGGAATGGGCAACTTTGGGACCCTCCTTGGTTCTCATTTATGAAATCTATAGTAGGTTTGTTCTTAGGCCAAACTTAGCCAAAGATTACATTCGCATACGTTCATGTATCCAGATACAACCCCCCTGACTTAGAAAATCACATTCTTCTGCTGCATGACTCAGTTTATGGTTGCAAGCAGACACACATATGAAGATAGCTTCCCATACACTGTGTCATTAATCTGTACTTCTGGCTTCTTCATCCAGATCAAGTTGTTGTACCCATATGAAATGTGCTTGTTCTTGTGTAACACTTCATAGGCTACCACTTCCCAGTTTGGTTTTCCAGAGTGCCTCTGTTGGAAACAAAATGTCATACGTATATGTGTGTGTGCAAATCTTATTTCGAGTCTAGAAATCTCCAAGTACTAGAATGATCTAGAGAAGAAAAGTTGTTACTTCACAGCAAGTCTAACCAATAATTACCCATAACTTCAGACTGAAGCATTAATTAAAACAACAAACAAACAAAACCACTAAAAGAAAACCCCACACACTTTACTAGTCTGTGACCACAGCTTCCATAAATAAACCTCCAAACCCAGAAACTATCATAGCTGGCATTGGGGATTACTAATAAGAAAAATTACTCCAATGCTAATCTGTTATAGTACTTCATTAATTAGATATTCAACTTGTAAAGCACTATTTGCTGGAAATACTGTGCAGTTATGTACAGTAATTTACACAAAGACTGCCTATCATAATCCATTTGTTTGACTCATAATTTTCTTCTCCACTCTGTCTTATTCACTCATTAACTGTTATGATAATTTCTAAGCATGAATCTACTGTAGCTTTCAAACAGTATTGCATACCTTGAGGTACACAGACACTGCAAACTGTATGGTCAATAAAAATTGACTTTATCATATATCAATACAAGGGAATAAAACCTAATCCCAGGCTTCCTGAAGCCTGCCATTGAGAATCTTTCCACACAAAAAAAACCCAAACAAACAAAAACCAGCAGGTCAGCCATTAAAAGGGGGTAGGACAATTTGCATCATCAAATGTCAATAGCATTTATTGGAATCTCCTTCCTAGAGCTAACTCTGCCAGTGGTCTTTTGTGTTTTATTTTTCAGTCCCCATAAGGGCAATAAACATGCTAGACTCATTCACCAAATTAGCATACTTGTATTTCTGAAGAGCCATGAACTCCATTCTTGGTCATGCTCATGTATCTGCAAACTAGAACCATCAAACGTGCATTACACACACTTCCATCCTCCAGCGCTTGTCCCTTCCAAAGAGGATGGTTGTGACCAACAATCATACCTAGGGACCATGGATATTTAGCTCAAGCTGTAAAGAAATACAGCTTCCTCCCCTGGCAACTGCCACTGGTGAGCAATATGATACCTCTTGTGTTAGAATGTTTCTGGCTATATGCAAAGCTGTAGGGATTCTCTGGCAGAATTAGGAACTACAGATATTTTTGGTGAATAAAAAATTTAAATAATATGTAGTTTTCAGAGCTTTTTTGACACAGGTCTAAGTAAAATCTAAACCACATGTTAAAGTACAAGTAAGCCTATCAATAACTGCCTGCGCTTCACTGGAAGAATACCCTTGTGGTTTGCACAACACTCTGCTCTACTGCTCCTTTAGCCTTTTAAAGAGTTAGCTGCGGATAGGAACAGAATTTTGGTTTACATTTGGGTTTGCCTAATTAGGAATCCTCTAGAGAAGATAGAACAGAATGGTGTGATCCAAATGCTGTTTTCTAAAGCACAGGTCCAGACAACATAATCAAAGAGTTCCTTTGCCATTTACACAAAACACACAGCAGCTTACAGTCACACAAAGTGAGGATTCTGCATTGCATGCAACCATTTCCCTGTGTTAAGCTGATTTTTTAGTCAATGTGGGGATTTTACTGTTGCAGAAATGACCTATTACTCCTGTAGCCATATGAATTTTCTGTCTCCTCAGTCCAAACAAACCTGTAGCTTGTGGTAGTCTTGCTTTATTACCAATGATACAGTTAACCATTCCCCTGCCCACCACTCTTTGCCATTTGGGAACAAACTATCTTGCTAGCCACAAATGTCAGAACATGAATTGGTATGGTGACTGTTCTGACACAGTAATTTGATTCCTAGCAAAACTACTCCAGGCCTTCCCACTGGATTGTTTCAAACAAACCCCTTCCCTCCCCCCTGCCCCAGGCACTGGGAGAGCAGGATTTACCTTCTAGGTGCCCACTTCTACAGCTCTCTAGAGGAGCTATCCCTCTTCATTGGGCCACGGGTCAATAGGCTTAAACAGCAAAATGAAGGTCTTCAACAGTCACAGACTGAGCTACAACATGTGCAATCCTGGGTAAACAAATCTCAAAGGGGGATAATAAGTGCAGAACCGCAAAATTTAATTTGAGAAAAGCATGATTTCATGAGACTAGATGAAATTAGGGTTTGGTTTTTACTGTTTTATGGAATGGGATGGAGAAGAGAGTGGTTGTCTAAAACCAGCTATTTGTTCAGCTTTGGATAATCTATCCTCAAACAGCATGTTCCAGTCCTAATTCTTGAGCAAGTAAATGCACTTTCAACCTTACTACACTCAATGGAATTGCTTGACCATAGCTAACAGTTACCAGCAGAAGCATTAGGAACAGAAAATTTTTTAAAGTTTTCTGAACAAGACCAATAAAAAGAAAACCTACTTCTATCCTTTATTGATCAAGTTCTATTAACTTTTCCAAATTTAAATAGGAATGATTCAAGTTGCAGAAATTTAGTACACCTTTAGCTAGGTGTCATTGCAAGGAGATACTTTCCCTCCTTGTTTACACATGCCGCTTTTCCAACTTATGCTGTTATCATCAGTGTAATGTCACTGACATCTCTAATTCCCATTTTAATCACACAGGACCCCAAAACTGTATTACATGTGGCACTAAAAAGAGTTGACTGTATCTCCAATTAAACCTGAAGATTGACAAAAATGTATGTACTGCTCATTACAAAAATATACTACTCATCTAAATCTGTCGTGGAATGATTCACGAGCAATTCATTTGTAAGCTATGCAAAAACTGTCCCTGTTCAGAGTTCCTTTCTAAGTTTAGATTCCACAGCAGTTCACTTTAAAAGAAATATTAAATCAGTGATGGGATGTGGAACATTATTCTTTTAGATAAAAATAAGACGTCTGGCTGTTCTAATTAGTTCAATAAGCTATGAATGAGTATAACCAACTTCAAATACTAAGAATAATTTTGCATCCCTATTCTGCTAATTACGAAATACCTTTAGTTGTAGCTGAACTGAACGGTCCTGTTGACTGTAACTAGTAAGCCTAAGCTAGTTTCGATGGGAACTGAGACTAGATAAACGCGTTAAAACTTTTTTTTCTGCCTTGGAAACAGTAAAGATTTAGCTTCACAGTCTTGCCTCCAGCAATGCTTTACATAATTGCATTTTATAAGATGTCATCAGCTCTTTCAGTGCCTGAGGACTTACCATGAGGGAATGCAATAGTTCTATATGTGTCACACATATTCTGACTACTTGTTAAAATAATAGGGACATTAACTCTGTTGACTATGTACGGATCAAGAAGGGTTAAACTGTTCTTTCCACAACTTAACCCCAACAAAAAAGTTGAGAGAACAACTTTAATTAGATTTAAAATCCCAAATGGACCTCAGTTTTGCCTTTGGATGTGTGTTGCAGATTTTGCATGAACTTGCATTTACAATTGAATGTCAAAGAATTTCATTGCTTCTTAAAATGAGTGTACAGATAAACATTTTCTTTCCTTCTACATACATGGACCCCAATTAAATATTCTCATTCAACAGGGAAATTGTTTAAATTCAGCCCACTTTGTTGGCAATAGAAGTCTTAAGTTACACTTTACTTGCTAGGTACTTGTACTCTCCAAAGTGGTAAGATTGCTAAGGATGAACCTGACACCACTGGGTTTTATGGAACAGATTATCAGAAATACCCTGATGACACTAGATCCCACAGAACAGCTCTAGCATGAGACTCCAGACATTTGCATAAAATTTTTTCTGTCCTAAGCTTCTAGGTTTCCAGTTGTAGAACAGGAGCCTTGGCACTCTTGGAAGATCCAGCTCAAAATAGAGCTCTTGGTACTTTTTTATTTTTAAGATTACTTTGGATGCCCTTGCTGGGTACAGGACATAGCACATTCCAAAACATCTGACTGAGTGCCTGTAAAATAGGTATTTTTCTGCTGGAAGAGTCATTACTTAAAACTTTTGGAAGTTACTTTTATTATAATATTCTTAAGTACTTTGCACAAATTTAAACAGAAGTACAAATTGGAGCAAAGTTTTAACTATAAATTGATATTTTGGGAAAAATATGTAATGATTAATTAATAATTGCACTCTCATAACACTGTTAAGAAGGCCATGTAGGTAAACAGAGATAATATGATTCCATATTGCCAGCAGAGTGCAGAGGAAAAAGAGAAAACATGGAAATTACATCTGAGAAAGGAGCCAGAAAAGCATATTTATGTGGCCTTTCATCTCTGGCAGAAAACATGGTGATCTGGGAATTCACCTTAGCAATCTTATCATTAGCTCACAGTCTGCCCAAAATGCACAGCAGACTGTGGAAAAAAATGCATACAGCTTGCAGAGAGAAACAACATCTTGTTTCACTAAGATCTACGTATTGCCAAAGGACAGTGACATTAAAAAACAGGAAGATTGCCAACAGCAGCCCCTATAGCAAGTTTACGGTAAGAGCTTGAAGGTGTGTGAGCAGTAGAGAAATTCAGCAAGTAGCATCGGTTTCTTTGATTTTTGTATTAGGCATTTTCTAGTAATAAGCCAAATGAATTCAAAAGCCAATGTAAATCATATCAACTCCATGGTTTTTTCTCTTGGAAAAAAAATTTGTACCACGTCAGATATCTCAACCAATTGAGATTGAAATTGAGAACTATGTCAGGGAATAAAAAAAGAACTTCTCTGATCCTGAATAATCCTCTCCAAATGCAGTTCATAAAGCACAGTGAATAAAGCACATCTGCAGTCTCCTATCCAAACTGCTTCCCAAGGCAAGGCGCTTCATGAATCCAATAGATAAATGTGTGCAAAGAGCTGTTATTCTCACTTCTTTTTTTTCTTTCTTTCTTTTTTTCATGTAATAGAAATGAGCACACTGGTACACTAGGGGACCCAGAATGTTGCTTTAAGCATTTTACTTGTGAAGCTACATATCCACTCAGAAGTCAAAAGTAGCAGTCATTGTCTTTCACGTCACAGGGTGTGGGTCAAATCCTCTCCTGTTTTGTGCCTCAAACTCATTCAAAAGTTATGCCTGAAAAAAAACTCCGATTTCTTTAATAACAGCATTACCCTTACCAGCACAAAAGAGCACACAAGACTCGAGACACTGGAAAATCACATATTGGTGATATAGCAGTCAAATATTATAAGCTATTCTTAAGACCAGAAAGAGGAACACCTGGTGAGCAAGTATGCTGCTATTGTGCATTTCCCCAGAGCTGAAAGGCAGACCACAGAGGACACCTGGTGAGAAGAATCAGTGGTGGAAACTGCATGGCATTACAGGGCAAAGGGATCTGCACAAAGGCCAAACAGCCTTCAGCTACTGAGCTCAGCCAGCCACTCCTGCTAATACCATTTGGTTTGAAACGTCTAAAAAATATATACTCAAAAAGATTTTTAAAAACGGAGAGGGACTAAATTGCCAGAGTCCCATGTCTTTAAGTTGCAACAAATATGAAAAAAAAAATTAAACTAAGAGAGCCTAAATGAACTAAAATCAGTACTGTGCCAGAGGAGAATATGCCCATTGCCAAAAGCAATGAAAGGGTTGGTGGATGATGCAACTACAGCAGCCAGAATATAAATTCCTATTCCCAACTCCAAATCTTTTTTAACAAATAAATTTGTTATTTTAACTTATTTTAACAAATAAGTCATGTCATCAAAAGCAGAGATACCTGTGCTTCCGTATCGGCCAATCTACAGGGATGAGAGCAGATGATGTCAGACAGGACTGGGCAGGATTCAAAACATCATGTTGTGTACAGTCTTTAGGAAACTCGGGTGTTACTGCTCTTTCTGCTTTTGGTGCTATGAAATCCTCAAGATTCCCAGTTACCTACTTACACCCTTTGCAATGGGTCCTCAGCAATTTTTACCCCTAAATTATGCTTCCATTTCTCTTTTACTGTTTTCATTCTCTCTTTTGCTAGCTTGAGTCACAAGACAGGAGCAAAACTTTTTCACATTGATCGCCTTTCTAGACCCTATGAACCAAACACAGACATTAAACGATTGCTACATGAAACAATAGGCTGCTGCATTCAGTTCCAGTCTCACCTGCAAACGACACACTCCTCAAAAGAAGTTAATCTGCCTTTAAAGAGCAGCCTTTTTCATGTAAAAGAGGTAGGTGTAAGTTTATAGCACTGGATGTCAGTTCTTGATGCCAGTGGGTCTGCAACCAAGCTTAGTACAAAAGAAAGCCTGAAGGCTTGATTTTGAATTAACTGAAAGTTGGTAGCAAAACTTCCATTAATTTAAGGAACACAGCCCTCTAGCTGATTTGCTTAATCCTTCCCTTGATACCCATCTCAATCCCTGCTTTCTATGCTTGTAGGAGGAACTATGCAGTTTGGCTACTCTGTCCCTTCCAATATCATAGTGAAATGTGTAGTATAGCATGTCTTATCCAACAGGAAGAGTTACTTAATCTGAAATTTATTCCTTAAGACAACATTATCCAAAGGAAATCTTATTATCTTAATTGAGAAAGATAAAAGAGAGCATAGGTGTGTTTCTAACATCTCCTATATCCCCCAAAAGACAAAATGTTACATCCAGATTGAGTGAGTTATAGCTTCTGGGCTGCATTTCTTTAATGTGCTATTGGAGATAATTCTCCATTCTCCAAATTGTTGTGCAGGAGTATAAATTTGTTTTTTGTAAAAATTCATTCTGATTGCTAAAGCCATTGAAACTGTCTATGATATCAATGCTACTAATCTCATTTCCCCTCCATGTCCCTCCCTCTCTTTGTCCTCTAAAATCCAAAGAGATGTTTCTATATCAACATTAAATGAATTTGTTTGGTGCCCAGAAGCCAAATTAAATGCGTTCTTTTATACTCAGCACTCACAGAATAGGGAGAAATAAGAATAAATGAGAACCATTAATTAAATCTCACAGGGAACCACATTGCTGCAAATGGAAAAGAAAACCTATTTTTCCTGTAACTACTATTTTATGTTAAATGCATCATAATTGCTATTCAAGATCAGATTAAGAGTTTGTTTTTTCCAGCATGCACTCTTTTTATTTTTGATCAGACTGCAGACTAAGTTTAACTCTTTGCATTCAAACCTAAACATGAGTTTTCTGAATCATAGGTACGTCTATGGTACAAGTGTGATTGCAGATACCCAAGCAACAAGGCTAAGCAGCGTTGTGCCTTAGGAACCTCCCAGTGTAGGCTCTCATATAGGTAACCATTGTTGGTGTCATTCTGTGCTCCTAATAACAAGCCCTTCTAAATTCTTTGCCCCATGTTCCCCTTCCCAAGTTAAGGAGGGTAGAGTCTCTAAGGGTCAATCACCTGCAATTGCAGTACAGATGCATCCTGTGCTTTGTACGTCTTTGGGCACATGGCTTCATAAACAGAGTCTAGGCCAACAGGTTTGCAAGCCTTAAAGTCTTCTCTAGGTCTGGCCATAGAAAGACTCTTTCCTTGCTAAAAGTCCTTCAAGTTTAATCTTGGGTTTAATTTACCCAATTGCAAGGCTTCCCATTTCTAAGAAGTTACAAAAGTGAATTTTGTTGAAATACCAAAAACATCAGTTTTGTTTAGTCTTCATTTAAGTATCTGTCCCAGTGCACTTTCCCTCCCCATGAGCTGATCAGAGAGAACATCCTAAACATCTTAAAAATCATACCTTGTATGAAACAGCTTTTTTGGGGTTGTTTTGTTTTTCAAATTCACAGCTTGGAACTTTATGGATTTATATCATCTTCCTGCATTTTGTTATATTACACATATACAAAAGCCTTTCAGAGTTTGCAACTCTTTTATGAGTAAATTACAGCAGGCCACAAAATCAAACACAAGTCAACCTGGGAAGCACCAGGAATCACAACTTCTGAAACCACAGCCTATTTCTCAGCTTTCTTTGGGGCACTGGAACCACTCCTGCTCCCTGTGCCAGTTAACATTTTATAATCAAACCCCCATCAAAAGCCTGACATCATTGTGACCCCTCCATTCATCAGACAGGAACTATACAGCTCTCTGCAACCTGCAGATCCTTGCTTCACATCACACAGGGATTACCAACAGACAGTAGTTGAAGGCAATCTTTCCCCCATGGGCACGCTCAGCCCTTTTAATACTCCTAATCCCTGAAAGGCTCAAGTCAAGCTCAAATCAAATAAGAAAGGTTCTTTATTAAAGGGAGGATCCAAGATCTCCTTTCTCAAATTTGAGTACAGGAAACCAGCGGAGGGAATGCAATTCTCACATGCTTGTAATCACAGACAAGGCCTGGCAGTGCCGGTGATGCAGCCAACAGCTGCACAGATGTTACTTCTAAATTGTACTTCCCATCTGAGCAAGTAGTTAAACAGTGTGATCCCATCCTCCAAAGCAAATAAGTTTCAAAGCCAAGTTCTAGCAGATGACAGCCCAAATGAGACAAAAGAAAATCTTCCACTGAATATGGAGCAGAAAGAGACCTCATAGTTTTATGGTGACAATAACTGACAGGTATAAAACAGTCTGTAGCCTCTGGAAGACAATACATAGAATATGTGACTAGCAAAGCAAAGATACTAAATACATGTGTATGCCCCCAGCTATACCCACCTAAAGACAGAGCTCTCTTTCTGTACACATGCAAACAAAAAATAGAAAAATCCTATCCTGTAGTTTAACATTCCGTATATGTGTGCATGCACATAGAATCATAGAATGCTTTGAGTCGGAAGGGACCTTTAAGGGTCATCTAGCGCAACATCCCTGCAATAAGCAGGGACATCTTCAACTCGATCAGGTTGCTCAGAGCCCCTTCCAACCTGACCTTGAATGTATCCAGGGGTGGGGCATCTACCACCTCTCTGGGCAACCTGTTCCAGTGTTTCACCACCCTCATTGTGAAAAATTTCTTTCTTATATCTAGACTAAATCTACATTCCTTTAGTTTAAAACCATTACCCTTTGTCCTATTGCAACAGGCCTTGCTAAAAAGTCTCTCCCCTTCTTTCTTATAAACCCCCTTTAGGCACTGGAAGGCTGCTCCAAGGTCTCCCCAGAACCTTCTCTTCTCCAGGCTGAACAACCCCAACTCTCTCAGCCTGTCTTTATAGGAGAGGTGCTCCAGCCCTCTGATCAGCTTTGCGGCCCTCCTCTGGACTCGCCCAAACAGGTCCATGTCCTTCTCGTGCTGGGGTTCCCAGAGCTGAAAGCAGTGCTGCAGGGGGGGCTCGCCAGAACAGAGTAGAGGGGGAGAATCAGCCGTGCTGACTGTCTCAAATCACCTCCCTGTCCTCCATGTGCCTTAGCATAGCTTCTAGGAGGATCTGTTCCATGATCTTCCCAGGCACAGAGGTGAGGCTGACAGGTCGGGAGTTCCCAGGGTCCTCTTTCTATTCTTTTTTAAAAATGGGTGCAATGTTTCCCTTTTTCCAGTCACCAGGGACTTCACCTGACCACCATGACATTTCAAATATCATGGAGAGTGGCTTGGCAACTGCATCAGCCAATTCCCTCTGGACTCTGGGATGCATCTCATCAGGTCCCACATGTATGAAAGCGATACCAAATATAATCTTAAGGGTTTTCCCCATAATTAAAATTATTTGTTTCTGTCCTCTCACAAGCCCTGAGGACAAACTTTCCTGTTTTCTATTGCCTTAGGGCTTTCTACCCAGAACTTGCTTTTAAATCTCTTATTCAACAGCCTCCAATACACTTAATCCCCCATGAACTTCTCCAATCTGCTATGAATCCATATATATTTGCCTTCACACCTCTTTACAAAAAGTGGTTCCATAATTTATACCTTGCTTTACATGAAGAAATACTTTCTTTTTAAATCTTGTGCTGTCTTGTTCTCCAGTTCAGGTTGCCTTTCTTGGTTTTAGAGGCAACTATAATTTACACACATAACCTTTTCAAAGCACAGTTTTTCTATTCAGAAGAGCTTTATTTTACCCACATATGGAAGCCATTCCATCTCTCTCATCCCAGATATCCCTCCCCTCTTTTCTACTACTGTTTTGTGAGGTGATGAGAATCATAATAATGTGCTGTATTCCACATGTGAATGTACATATATGTGAATGTGAATGATTCATAAAAAGACAGAAAGTGACTTTTTGTGTTGTTCAACTTTACATAATAATTTCTAAGGTTGTATTTAGGTTTTGACCACCAAGCAGCTCAGGACTGATTTTCAGAGAATTACCAATAATTCAAGATCATTCTCCCTGTGTCCACATCTCATCATTATGTGGGCATTGATGCATTGTTATTTTTCTACTGTGCATTAAGTCTGCATTTAGCCCAAGGTTTTATAACTCAGTAACTCAGTATTGTGAGATTTACGTTATAATTAGGAAACTTGTAATTCAATTAATGACAAAGGGCCATTGATTGTCTTATATAACCCTTCCCTTCTTACATTTACTCTGGAATAAGGAAAGGGTTGATCATGGCATACAAGAACAAATAACCTTCCAGAGCCATCTTCTCTACAGGTCCATAAAGTAACTTTTAAAGTCTGGCAAAGCAGCGTTTTACATAACAACATCAATTTTGTCAATACTTAACTGGCCAAAAAGAAAATCATTCCGGTCAATCACAGCTTGGAAAAATACAATACTATATTCCCTGAGCTCTCTTTTAACCAAATTACACCAATAAACTTTAATGAATATTCTCAAGCCTTTAAGTGCTGTACGATTTAACAAAAAAAAGGTGACTTTTCAATAGGTTGATCTAATTGTTTTTAATAAACATAAAAAGAGGGAATATAACTCCACCAAATAATTATGTAGGATAGTTTTAGGGTTTTGTTCGTTTGGGTTTTTTAAATGTGCAGAAAGAACATTCTCTGTCAAATGAAAATCAAAGTAATTCCTAAAAACTTACTGATTTCGGGGTAATTGCTACTGAAACCTGTTGGGTTTATCCCTCATAATGCGATTCCAAGGGACTTTTCAATATGGGATGGTAACTGTTTTTTTATACCACCTCTTCTCATAAGTAATGATACACAAAAAATTGCATTTATCAGACAGTAAGCCGCACATTCTCAAACATCACCAAAAGATCATAGAAAATGATATTGTAATGCATTCAAATCTTCTCAGTGAAACTGCCTTTTAAGCAGCAGTTTTATTTTCAGTTTTCTTATAAAGTAGGGTTGATAGTACATTGCAGAGCAGCTTTAGAGTCAGTAGCCATCTCCTGGATCATTCATACTGCCATAGGAGCAAAGATGGGTTTTTCAAGTGTTCAGCACTGACCTACCCCAAAGTAGTTTTACTATCAGTTTGAATGGAAGCAGCATTATTTTACTACCAGTTTGAATGGGAGTAGCATTAGGCGAAGGGTACGTCAGGCAAAATTAAGAAATACATGCTAGCTGCATCTGAGCACAGGAGTGCTGAAAACAGCGTGGATGCAGAGCCAAAATGTCTAATTAAAGTCTTAAGTACTTAAAGTCTGATTTACTTTACTAGAATTACTTAATTCTCTTAAAATTCTCTGCATTTCTTTTATTCTTATTGCATTTAATTATAGTTTAAATATTTTTCCATTCCAAGAAAACTGCCACTTGCATGTTGAAAATGTTGAAATGAGATGCTCTCAGTAGTTGAAATCTGTTTAAAGCTTTTTCCACAGGAAAAAAAATGGATCAAATCAGCCCTTTCCCACACAATTCCGGTTTTGACAAATTGGCATTTCTAGATGAAGTATGTTCTTCTAAAACATCCTGTTCAGTTCTATTTAAATACATAAAAAATGTGAGCGGTGAAGCTATGTGATGAAGTATATTTTATCTAGGGCTCAAATCATGAAATATTGAACATGGCTACAGGAACTTTATTGAATAACAGCTCCAACAGAACAAATCAGACCAAATTGAGTTTTGGAGTTGTGAGGAGCGATCACTCAGAAAATACCTGTGTTGCAAACAAAATCATAGAATGGTTTGGTTGGAAGGGACCTTAAAGACCATCTAGTCCCAACCCCCCTGCCATGGGCAGGGACATCTTCCACCAGACCAGGTTGCTCAAAGCCCTGTCCAATCCAGCCTTGAACTCTTCCAGGGATCGGGCAGCCACAGCTTTTCTGGGCAACCTGTTTCCAGTGCCTCACCACCCTTGCGGTGAAGAATTCCTTCCTGATATCTAATCTAAATCTACATTCCTCCAATTTAAAGCCCTTGCCCCTTGTCCTATCACTCCATGCCCTTGTAAAAAGTCTCTCCCCAACTTTCTTGTAGGCCTCCTTTTAGGGCCCCTGGAAGGCTGCTAGAATCATTTTCATGTCATTACTTCTCTCGCAGATGTGTTCAGAACACACAACTGCTATTTCAAGTCAAAGGCGGGTAAAATCGTTCGGTTTTAAACTTGATAATGTGAAGCTCACTGCCAGCCAAATACAGCTGATTTAGGATGATGTTACTTACACACAGCTGGGACAAGATAAACAATTATACGCACTTTTTATAGCTAATTTAGATCTTACTACATGATGCATAACATAACATTCACAATTAGCATAAGACTGGTTATTATACCTTAATTTTTTGAATGTGTATTCTTTCTGCAATATCCAATACTGAAAAATGCCATAAGTTAATCATATCCATGAGGCTTCACTCAACTAATCAATGAACACTGAACAGGCTGAAATTTTAATTCTCAAGCATTCCTCTTTTTCTTTTTTTCAGAAATACGTATCTTAGAACATAATTCAGTTTTGTAGATCTTCATAATTTGCTACCCTACATTTAATAATCATATTATGAATTCATTTGCTTTACAAATTTACTTAATTTTTATACCAAACGACATGATTAAAAAAAATAGTAGCAGGCCTCTGTATATTAATGAAAAGATCTAAAAATAAGTAAAACAAGGAGACAATGAAGAATGCAGAGCTTCAAACATAAAATGAAAACATTAATTTAAATTCCTAAAAACATAGGTGACCTATTATGTGACTAAAACAATGGGAGATCGATAAAAATATTGGCAAAAAATGTAAATCAAGTGACTGAGATTCTCAACCTTGTCTCAGATGACATACAATATGCAGCCTTCAACACAGTTGTTACAGCAATCAGTTTTGAAGAAAGTTCTGGTAAAATCCAAACTGTAGCAGCAGCTGACTGGAGATCAGTTTGCAATAGTTTGAAACTGGCAATAAAAGTTTTCTTAAGATTTTTGAAGACTGAAAGAAAAAGCAATCAACAGGAAAATCTCAAGCACAGTAGTATGCTACTACAGTAGCCACAGTAGTACGGCAACAGGCTAAAATCAAGGAATAAATATCCAAGTACAGAAGACATAACCCTCTTAAATCAATACTGAATAACAAGCTTCAGCACACCTATTCATCTTCTCTGTATGCAAATTGCTAAATATCAGTCTGTTAGATACCAAATCAATGCACATTCAAAACCAACCTATGTGTCCGATTGAAACCAACCTGGGAAATGTATCTCCTGTCTCTAGAAGATTGCCCAGAATGAAGGACAGCTAGGAAGAGCCAACAGTGTAAAGACAATAGATAGGAACCCTGGGCATACAAACATTTGAGGAAAAATCATAGAAGATCATTGCAATAAAACTAAATAAATAATTTCTTGGTTGCTTCCAGAGAGCTTCTCAGTGGTTGCTGAACACAACCCACAATTGATCTGCCCTGATCTCTCTCAGATTAGTCTTTCTCCGTTTTTCCCAGAGTTTAAGCAATAAGAAGAAATCCCAGATATATGGGGAATAACTTCTACGTGTCTGAAAAGTGCTATCGATTTGTAATTGCAAGCAACTGATTAATGATTTGTTGCAAAGGTCACAGCCATAAACTGAGCTAAGCATTAATAATATATTGTATTGGCCGTCTGCTTCAAGGACAAACTCACAGGAGGGGTCAGATACTATCAGATAATTAGCATTAAGAGAATTCAGGTAATTGAGTCTACTTGTGATGACAAAGGTAAGAGGACAAGAATGTTCACAGAATCACAGAATTGATTTGGTTGGAAGAGACCTCTGGGATCATCAAGTCCCACCTTTGCCCTAACACCACCATATCAACTAGACCATGGCACTAAGTGCCACATCCAGTCTTTAAGAAAAGACCTCCAGGGATGGTGACTCCACCACCTCCCTGGGCAGCCCATTCCAATGCCTAAGGACCCTTTCTGTAAAGAAAGGTCTCCTAATTTCTAGCCTGAACTTCCCCTGGCACAGTTTCAGACTATGCCCTCTTGTCCTGTCACAAGTTGCCTGGGAGAAGAGGCCGACCCCCACCTGGCTACACCCTCCTTTCAGGTAGCTGTAGAGAGCGATCAGGTCTCCCCACCAGCCTAACCACCCCCAGCCGCTCCTCATAAGACTTACCCTCCAGCTTTCTTGCCCTTCTCTGGACTCACTCCAGCACCTCAATGTCTTTCTTGAAGTGCAGGGCCCAGAATTGGACACAGTACTCGAGGTGCAGCCTCACCAGTGCTAGTACAAGGGGACTATCACTTTCCTCATCCTGCTGGCCACACTATTCCTGTTACAAGCCAGGATGCCATTGCCCTTCTTGGCTACCTGGGCACACTGCTGGCTCATGTTCAGCTGGCTGTCAACCAGCACCTCCAGGTCTTTTTCTGCTTGACCACTTTGTAACAACTCATCCCCCAGCCTGTAATGCTGCATGGGGTTTGTGTGGCCAAAGTGTAGGACCCAGCACTTGTTCTTGTTGAACCTCATGCCATTGGTCTCAGCCCATCTATCCAGCCTGTCCAGGTCCTTCTGCAGAGCCTTTCTACCCTTCAGCAGATCAACAGTCCCACCTAACTTGGTGTCATCTGCTGAAAGCGCCCTCAATCTCCTCATCCAAATCATCTATAAAGATGTTAAACAACACCAGCCCCAGAACTGAGCCCTGAGGAACACCGCTAGTGACCGGCTGCCAACTGGATTTAGCTCCATTGACCACAACTCTCTGGGCCCAGCCATCCGGCCAGTTTTTTACCCATCAAAGAGTCCACCTATCTAAGCTGCAAGCAGCCAATTTATTTAGGAGGATGCTGTGGGAGACCATGTCGAAGGCCTTACTAAAGTCTAGGTAGACAACATCCACAGCCTTTCCCTCATCTACCAAGCAAGTCACCTTGTCATAAAAGGAAATCAGATTGGTCAAGCAAAACCAGATTGGTCAAGCAGTTACTCCACTCCCACCTCCACATCCCACCCCTCCCAATCACAAAATGTTTTTGCTCCAGTTTCGAGACCTGTAATGTCCCTGCTCTGATTAACAAATTGACATAGGTTTCTTTGATGCATTAGCAAATATCCCCTATAAGTGCACGTATTCTCTATATACCTGCATACAATTGTATTTTTCTAGCACATGCAAAGCAGGATCTGGGAGCATAATGTAGCCAGAACGGATAGTGTCTCTACTAAACAGAGAATCAGGATGCAGTCTGCGTTGCCGTCTAACCTGATATAAAACTTATTACATTCATTTTCACATTTGCTCTTCTTTGCTGTGGATTATACTGCAAATGAGTAAACTCTTCATCTTAATTTCTGAAGCAGTGTTGTCTGTGTGACTGGTCAGGGAAGTTGCACAGCATCATTTCAATCCACTTATTGCAGCACTTAAGTTTGGTTTGTTTTTTTTTTGTCCTGCTCCATGTGTGATAGGGATTCAGACTGTGGTGGTAGAATTATTGTTTATGATTGAGAGGACTGGCTAAGAAGTTATCTTTACCAAAGGAAGATTCCCTTGGTGTAAAAGCTAACAGTCTGTGACTGTTTCCAACTCCCCACTTCTAAGCTAAGCTAATATTGGGCATGCCACTCTAGGTTCCACCAAAAGCCATCTCTCCATATTGTCATGTTTTTTACTGTTTGATTCCTCAAAATGGTGGCACTTAACAAGGTACTTAAGGAGTCCATCCCCCTCAGGGATGGATACCTGGTTTTGTTAACACTGAAATTGCTGGTTTTCTTCACCTCTTTTTTGTTTCTCTGACGCAGCATATAGATTGGGTTTGCAACCACTCGGCAGAGAACAAGGCAGCAGGGGGTAGATGCTGTCCGACTGCTCTCTCACAATGATCATAGTTAATAAAGCTTCTATCTGACCTGTCCTAGAGTTTACTTGCTTTATTACACAGTTGGAGTCCCCAGATTCTCCAACAAGATGTAATCACTGTTTAGGAATGGTAATGCATGCAATGTTGAAATTCGTACATCAATTATTTATACCACAACTGATTGGGAAACTCACCAGGTAAACTACTCATGATTATTATTCTGTTGGCTCTCAATTTTTTGTGAATTATGTACCTCTGAGAACAGATTGCTTGTACTTGGGAGAGAGATCACTGAACCAGTATAATCTTTACTTGACAGGTCAAGATATTGCAAGAAGTTTATACCAATTCTTCCATGAAATAGGAGTGTATACCTAACTGAGGACCTGGGCTTAATATTGCCATTAATAAATATTTCATAAAGTGCTTACAGGCCAGGATGAATGAATGCACGTTGCAGTCTATGAGAAAGTCAGAAGTGGAAAACAGGCTATAAAATATAACAATGAAAACAATTATATTCATGAGTGGAAATATCTGTCTGCATGTGCAATTTAAAGATTTTATTAGTTTCCATATACCTGTAAAATAAGTTTGACCTTGTTCTAGCCCTCACATTATAGTAGCTTGTGTTTGATCAATCATCCTTTTTATATGAATAATTTAGTTCCAGTAATAGCACATTACTCTGAAAAATATAACTGCAGGGATATCTCTCTGTACTTAAGTATCACAATAACTGTTATAAAAGCAAGCTTATTCTCACCTGCTAATGTTTTCAGAATTCGCAAAAGTAAACAACATATCTAAATTTAGATTAATTTTTTTTCTTAAATATTTTTGTAGTAAAGAAAAATATCTAAGCTTCAAGAAATTTTTTTAAAAAGACTTACACATGTAAACATTCCTGGTGCAGAGGTGAAAAGAAAAGCTGGGCGAATCAGCAATATTCTAGTTTGCTGGATACCTAGAAAACAATAAAACATAAACCTAATTTGTTTTGGATCAACCTGATTCAAACAGTACTTGACTCAGAATAAAACAGAAAGTTGCTTCCCATCAATTTCCTTCAATATTTCATTAAGGAGACCAAAATACACAAAAACTAAGAATCAAAATACTTAGGAGACTTTTATCATACAGCAAGGAATACAATCTTTCTCTTAAGATTCGCTAAAGAACAAAACACTTCAGTTTGCTTATTCTTTCCCCCACCCTTTCATGAATACTGCCAAAGATGAGCAAAACAGTATGACATTTCAGTGGTCACTGCATGAATTTCTTCCTCATTCACCCACTTGGTCTCCTTTTCACTATTGCTTAGGAACATTTGTGCTGTCATTCAGCAAACCACTTAGGGCTACCTTCAGCCATTCCATACTAAAATCTTAAAATGTGCTTGAAAGATGTAGTTCTGGCTCAGCATGAACCAAGCGTCCTGCCCTTTACAGCTTTGGTCTAATAGTATCCAAGACTATTTAGCATCACACTGAAGAGGAACAGAGATATCTATCATCTATCACACAACCATTTATACTGCAGCCACAGGAACATCAGCGTAGTTTAAAGTTAGCTCAGGATCCTCAGTACCCTTAAAGCAGAGGTTAGAGTCATCTGCTGAGCTCAAACTGCAGCAGCAGACAGCAAGGTGGAGAATGGATACGAATAAATGTTTCAAATTAAGACAAAAAAGGGAAAGAAAAAAAATAGTATCATAGTAAATACACAAAAAACCTGCAGTGCTTTGTCTAGCCTCTGCAAAAGACAATGGACTCTTTAAATGAATTTTTGTATCCGATTGGCACAGCCTGCAGGTACTGCAGGAAAAAAACTTCTAAATATATTCACCATAGATCATATTGGGAAAAAATAAGAGATCCAGTAAAGCAAAACATTCACACATGGGTTTATTTTTCCAGAACCAATGCCCAGTGTTCTTAATGTGTTTCTAATGCTGTATTACCAATTATCTTGCAAAAAAAAACCCCAAAGTATTCCTTTTACCTGTGACTCTAGAAACACGAGTACTGAATTTTTTGGGACTGGATTAACAACTCCAACCCACCAGGCCTCTGCTCTGGCCCTGCCCCATTCCTGAGGTTTCCCCTGCTTCTGTCACCCTGCACCGTTTGTTTCCAGTGCTGTCCACTGCTGCCTCACTTAACTGTGGCCTGTAACCTCCCTCCCACCACTCCCAGTTTCAAGCTCTCCTCAGCAGGCCGGCAGTGAGCTGGCAAAGGTGCCCTTGCCCCTGCCTTTTCCAGGTGAATCCCATCAGGAGGAGACCCCACCTGGGCCCCCTGCCCAGGCCTCCCCAGCCCTGCCATTGACACTCACAGGGATAAACAGCAGGGGTAATAGCCCCAGAGCTGGACGAGTCCCAGCAGCCTCTCCACGGTGTCCTGGGCACCCCGACAAGCACCCACACACCCCCAAGGGAGCAGGTGGGGGCCCTGCACCCCACAGGGGGGGACTCTGCCACTGCCACCCCTCACTGCAGGTGTGGCTGGCTCTGAGGCCTCCACAGACAGGTTTACCCCCTCAGTCGCTACCGGGACACTGAGCCTCTTCTGCAGCTGCAGATCTGCAGGAGAAGGAGCTGCCTTTCACAAGGGCCAAGCCTCCTCCATTTCGGGACTCTCCATACCAAGCACAGCCAAGCGCCTTCCTGCACAGCGATGGGCATTCAGGCACTGTCTCCCCAGGGTTTCCATGAAAATCCTGTCAGTCTCCATTGCCCCCCACTGCCACCCCACCTGCTGCCTACTCCCTCAGCTCCTGGCTCCTCACCCAGCACAGGCCCCTACACACCAGGGTGCCGCCTGGGCCTGCCCCAACGCAGCCCCGCCAGCCTCAGCCCCTCAGCCCCTGAGCGCCAAGGCCTGTGGTGTGCCAAGGTGGCTGTCCCATTCCCATGAAACGTGAGGAAGGGCCCTTCTTGTTCCCGTTGCTTTCAGCAGTGCCATACTAGACTTGGAGAAGCCATTGATTTAGGCAGGCGCTGGGGTATTGAACGCCTCGCAAGACCAGCCTCTTCACTACAAAACCATTTAGAAGAGCTCATGATATTCTCCAACTTCTAATTTGCTGAGGTAGTTCCAGCAAGTTGGCGTGCGTTGCACGGCTGCATTTACGAGCCATCCCCAACTCAAGGCTACCCGGATAGATCTTTATCACCAGCTGCATAAGCCAACAATATATCGGTCCAGAGATTTTTATTGATACAAATCCTCCTCTGAGGTAATTTGTCTGGATCAAACTTTGCCATGTCAATTTGTAAACTTAATTAACTGTGATCTCAATAAAAGCCAAGATTAGGAACATAATGATTAATTAGATCCTTTTAGGTAATGCAATGGTTGAATTAGCTAAATAAAAATAGTGGAGAAGCTGGTGAAATAACGCTCCACTGATGGATGTAAGTTTGTCCTACAAAAGCAAATGCAAGAAGCATTATGCATTAGCACAAGAGAAGTAACTACAACATTAATCATTAGAAGTTAGTTATACACAGCTCCTTTTTATATAAAGGCATAGCTATTGTAATGATATCTTACCCCAGAAAAAAGGGAAGCTTCAGCCTCTCCATATGATGTCAGAATTTAAGAATTATCTTTAATCTCAGATAAGGAATCAGGGACCAGTCCTATTAACCTATATTTCTGAGGTGAGATATTACATAGATGAAGATAATTCACATTTTTTTTCTCTTATTTATCTGGGAGTCGTAGGCCTTTAATTAACCAGTATTGCACATCAATACCAATTATTATTCTAACATTTTAAAGCTGTTCCAAAATTGAGTTCTTTTTTCTGAATCTTGGATTATTTTTTTTATTTATGTATTTTTGTAATATGTTAATATACAAACACACACAAAATAGCAATTCCAAACATTCTGGTCATTGGCTAGGACTCTGGGAATAACGCAAACACTAACCTTTATAGCAGAAACCCTAGCAGGTCCTTCCTTTCAAGAGTTTAGAATTGCACCAATGCAGATTTCTGTGAACTGACGTCTGAGACACCAGTTTCTCCCATGTTCCTTTTCAAGTTAAAGCTCTTTATCTTTTGCAAATTTTACTATATAAAAAAAATGGACTCTATCCTCCGCTTGGAAAGCATTTGAAAAGCATGGTATATTACTATGTAGTTATTAGAAGAGTTGCTATACAATGGTCAGAATTTCACAGGCACCTTAGGACTCTGGTTTACAGAAGCCAGTAAGAAAGTTCTAAAGCTTAAATGCTTTTGGAGGATTTAATCAAGCCATTGTATATCTTAGCATTTATAAACCTCACTATATTGGCAAATTGGATGGACAACACTTCTTTAGGTCTGCAAGTAATTGGTAGTAACCAAACTGATTTATCACTGGTCCCAATAGTCTATTATAGTTCTGTAAAGACCTTGCAGGCATTATTACTTATTTGCCCCTCCTTTCCATTCCACCCTATCTTTTCTCAACTTAGACAGTTGGCTCAGACTTAAAGCCTTTTTGATATGGGTACAATTAAACTAGGTGTTTGACTCCTAGCAAACTAAGTGTTCAGCCTAACTTAAGTTTTCTTAATGGTAAGTATAATACAAATCAGAAGATAAAAATGACTGATTACTTTATACATGCAGTTAAGGCAAGTTTAATCTCTTGCATTATTTCCCTATTTTCCACCACCATTCTTTAGATTAAAAAGATTTAGAAGACAGATATTTCTCATGAGGTTGATCCACAGTGATATTTTCTTTACTTTGTTGAAGGAAGTCATAGCACTAGTTTTTGTTCTAACTCAACAGCAGGATCATGTAAGTTACAGCAGGATGAATTTTGTTTCAATTTCTGGGGCTACTCATTGTCACAGGCATTATTCTTTTTACTGGCCAGTACTGAAATTTACTGACATTATTGTTGTAGCATAACTGTGCCAATTTAGTTGTGCTTAATTTTTTCCCATATGCATTTAATACATTTAATAAATTGTAAGACTGAATTTCATAGGTAAATTCTAAAATTATTGCAGTCAAAAATGTGCAAAAAGGATTGACAAGAAAAAAAAAAGAAAATCACCAATCTTTAAATAATCAAAATTGCAGAGATTTTTCTTTTTTTTTTTTTTTTTTTTTTTTGGGGGGGGGGGGGTGGAAGTAAAACTATAAGTGCTGCCCATTTTCTTTTATTCACCACAAAAACAGAACTGCAACTGAGGAGCTGACTAACTCGATCATTTGCAATGAGTCACAATTAAATGGAGACTGCCAGACTCAATTAACATATCAGTTTAGTGCAGGTATTGTTCTGTCAAACTGAAGGGAGAACTAGTTTTTTCAGGTCCCAGGAGTTTATTGCTTCTTGCTTGTGAAAAACATACTTCATTCGAGCATTTCCAACTCCTGTTGCCACTGTCTAACAGTACAGTAACAAAAGCCGTTTCTTAAACTGCAGGCTGTTAGGCCTCCACATACTAAAAAACGTGTTGGCTGAAAATGGGCATAATAAAACACTTGCCTGTCTGTCCAAAAAAAGTTATCTCAATGTATTTTAAAGTTATTAGCTGTCATACTTTAAATCTGATTAGTGGGGCTTTTGCATGTGTGTGTTCTGATGTGGTGATTTGTTTTTTTTAAAGCAATTGTGACAAATAAAGATTTACTTAAAGTATTAGACTAGCTCTTACAGGTGAGCATCTAAGTGAATTTTATTATGTCTGACAGGCATTGAACTGAGTCAAATGCACTCTGTAGACAACCATAGGGTTTTCCTCCTCCACCCAGTCACATTTCAACAAAACTTGACATCCTTTGCTAACTGTGGTTTCAAACTGGTCAGCAGTTTGAACTTGCAGTGAGACAAGGGGTCACAGGGTAGATAGAACAAAAGCCCATAACCCTCCTTCCCTTAAGGTACTGAGCTACAACATAACGATGCAGAAAGGATCAGAAAGCAGACTGTGCAAGAGCGAGGCAACAGGAGTTGGAAGATGCCACAGCAAGGGTTGTTATGAGGCTTTCTTTCATTCCAAGGCACAGCACAGGACTGTTTTCCAATAACTAGTTTTCAGACCGGTCCATCTAGACAGCAGCCCTGCTCTCTCCGAAACAGAGGAGTCACTTTCTCCAGAAAGCTGAAATCCACCTGTTGTCTTCAGCTACAAAATACCCTACTTCCATTTTCATACATCACTTTAAAATCTACAAGCAGTTTGAGCATACTTATTCTCCTGAAATGGGGGGGGGGGCCAGAATCCCTCACTTTCCTAGTCTCATTTTTATTAGAAATATTTTAGAGAAGCCCAACGATACAACATAAAGAGAGGAGGAACTACCAAAAAATCCAGTCCTAGCATATTGAGAAGTCAAACTTGCACTTCTAACTCACCCCATCAAGCCTTTGGTTCCACACACAGTCAGTTTTGCATCAAGGACAAAAGGAAAATAAAGGGAGCATTATCTTCTCTCCCCATCAGGGGTGTGGCAGGACTCTAAAGGAGCAGGAAACCCAGCTGCTGCCAGCATTTTTATTTGTTATTTTAAAGTGCAGTTGATCTCCCTTTAAGGCAGCCACACACCTGTAATAAGAAAAGTTGCTAATTTAACCACTTAGCACAATTTCAGTAAACCTGGCACAATCCCTACTCCTGAAGTGCAATGACTAGTGCTATAAACTTCAGAAGAAAGCTCCCTCAGCAAATGACTATAGCTTTTTTTCCCTCTTTTTTTTTTAAAAAAAAAAAAAATTATTTGAACTGGAGAAGGAACAAGCACTGTAGCTGATGGCACTCTTCTGTTTACCGCCTTTGGCGAAGAAGGCACTAGCATTTCAGCGGCACTCACCCTGTCGCTTTTCATCCCGTTCCCCCCAGCCATACAGACTCTCACTGCTTTCTGCTTGCCTTGTAAATAAGTATTGTGACTCTCTGTAAATGAGTATTGTATCTCCCAGCTAACGATCAGGCTCCAAAGCTGACAGTCAATTAACCATCTTTTGGCAGCTCTCAGAGCATGTGCCTTCTGCCAACATTTGAACCCGAACCATTAAAATCAGCTCTAGCTAAGCACAGATGTTTTCCTGATTGCTTTCTGCAGACACAAGAGGACAATGAACCTGTCTGGCTGTGTGCAAGTACATTTCCCAAATGTGCACTGGCCTCTCTATGTGAACAGATCCGAATTGCAAAGATGCACTGTATTGGTATTCATTATCCAAAGAAAATCTGGGGAAAAAAACCAAACAAACAAACAAAACCCACAAATAAAAATACTTTTTAAACTCTTTAAAATCATCCTACTTTGCTAGTTTATAATTTATTAAGCATTAGAAACTTTCAGTATATGGACCTCAAGCGTATTAGCCCTAGGGAATCTCTTAATATCTATAATACTCCTTATTTCTCATTAAGAAACAGATAAACAATTCAGAACATTTTGATATTACCCTGTCACAGCTGGGAAAAGATTTTCACATTAACTATTTAAATTTTGTGGCACTGTCTGCAGTATTTTTGGGTTTTCTACAACAACAGAATTAAAGGACAAAGGAAAAATGATTCTTTCTAGCAGAACTGAACTCCAGACCACACTTTAAGGCTCAAAAGTTATGCACTCATGAAAGGATAATAAAAATCTTAAATAAGTCCATGGAAGTATGCCCTGAAGGAATGAAACTTAGAAGACATGAATAGGTCATCTAAGGGAATTTCTTCCTCTTTGTAACTAGAGAAATGTTGACAGCTGCAAAGGAGTAGTGACTATGCACATTATCCAGTGATGTATTCACACAACATACTTAGACAGCCATGGGAACCAGGACCAGAAGCCAGGACTAAGCAGCCTCAGGATGCATCTTCTCTAAAACTCTTTATTTAGCAAGTTAAACTTGCATTCTTAGCTGTGTGGCCTCAAATATACCCTCATGTCACTGGCCTTGCACCTAGGGCTAGCAGACTCCTTTTAGAAGCTTTAACTTCCAAGTGCTACCTAAGCTGCATAACATTTGCAAAACAATTAGGTGCCAAGTTGCATGTTACTCGGCTAGTATAGGAACGCTGATATACATTCATATGTATTTTTTAATCTTATTTTTCTTTTCTCTCCTCTGAAAGCACAACACATAGTTTCACTGCTTTTCCTTTTTGTTTTGAGAAAAATACCTAGAAAACAAGAAAGTAAACCCTCTTTTTCCCTAGCAAAATATTATCTTAGCATTAGCTACTAGTAAAGGATTGAGCTAAGACCCTGCGCACACTACCCTCACACAATATATGAGCATGCAAGTGGGCACACACAAAAGCACTGAAGGCATGACTGGAAATGTGAACAGCACTTATTTTTTTTCTCCTGCTATGTCTACTCACATACAGTGATCCACTGCCATGTGTTTGACATAAAGACTGTATCCAAAATCAAGGAGCTTTCCACTTTCTCTTCTGATCTCCTATAATCATTCATATAACCACTAGGCAACACCATCAGTGAACACGCTGCATGTGCTCCACACACAATAAAGCCTTCTTCAGGTTTACAGAAATCTAGCAAATAGCTCCACCTGAGAAGACTGAGTGACTGATGAACACCAAGTCGTTCAAGCAAGCTACACAGTTGAAAACTAAGAGGCATATAAGGATGTTGCACTTGTTCAGATCAAGGGTCCATTTAGCTCGGTCTCCTGTCTTCAGCAGTGGTCACAAAGAGATCTCGCTGCACTTGCGTCTACAACTGTTTCATTCACAGTGCCTGGTATTTATTTTAACAAAGCCATGACATATTAGACAGTTTATAAGAATTCAGTCCATTTTCTGGGCCTGACCACAATATGGGGGTTGCTTTATAAAACACAAATGTGCAGCAGTTGGCAGGGCATCCATCAACTTCAGTCACATTCAATCTCTCTTAGGCCTTGGCAACTTAACAAGAGCCCCAGCACAAATATCTTACATGCAGCTCAGGTGTGGTGTAGGACACTTCTGCTCTTACTGCAGGCCTCAGCAGTCACAAGTGCTGGTGCCAAGGAAACCCACTCCATTTAATTTAATTTGCCAGAAACAAGTGCTATTTATAAGAAGTTTCTCTTCCTACAATAAAGGAAATTTATTATAGGACTGGAGGCCAAATCCAATAAGACTTTGCTATCTAGATCTTACATCACGGTTCAATGTACTGTGGAGTAATCAGTAGCATTTCTACTTTGAAGGATTTTATACATGAATTGATAAAAGTTTTTCTTGCCAGACAGCAAACAAACAAGATACCAGTTTGGAAACTTATTCAAAGAAAGTTTAAACTTTAAACAATACCTGTTTTATTAATGAGTCTTTTGTTGGGGAACCCTCATAGGTATAAGTAAGTCTTGGCACATAGTGAATTCCAAATTAAGTTTATAGTTTGAAATTATTTTTCCTGGCAGTTATTGGTAACAGAGATTCTAACAGCTTGCTAGTTAAAATCTAATTTAAGTAGTACTCATATTTAAACACTAGCACTACTAATTTTGAATGCACATACTGACAAATATCAGCAGATGACTCACTACTGCAGAGAAGGTAATAGTGCAGCATTAAGAACAGGTGCGCTGGTTCAAAAGGGTTCTTATAGTATAAAAAGCAAAAGGAAACTCAACTAAAAAGAAAAGACACGTTTTTGAAGAGCAGAACACTATTGCGTGTGAGGTTCATAAGGGAATCAAATGAACAGATACAGCTCATTGAATCAATAGAGGTCATCAGTGAATTTGTCAGAGTATATTCTCACACATCATTAAAAGGCATTTGCAAATATATCCAACGGAGCAAAAAGTAACTTGCTTTTTCACTGATTTCTCATATTTGTCCTGCCACATTTGGCAAGTAATGAATTTCAAACAGAGGCCTGTCTTCATATACCATATTCATTTACATTCACATTTGGCCAAGGTGCCATAAAAATCAGGTTATGGTGTTAATCATATACGCACCTGAGCATTTAGAACTTGAAATCAGTTCTGTTTTTCAGTGACAAACTGGGAATTTTGTGTTCCAATGGAAGCACTTCAGACTAATTTCTTTTAAATTGTATAAACATGGCATATAACCAAACACATGTTATTCAATTTGCCAAGCCTTACTGACAGGTATGACATGGACGATTGTTCCTTTTTGACCAGAAGGTTGTTAGAAGTTAGAAACAAAGAGAAAACTGGAATTAGTTGCAGGGAGAAAAAGTAGACTAGAAGCACGGTGCACTTGGAAAACTGCACGCTGGTACAATTAGCCTCCGAGGGAAGCCAGAGACTGTGAGAGGATGAGGTATGTTCTGGAGAGAAAAATGCACAGACCTGCACAGGCAGAGGCTCCTTGGAGATGCCAGGCATGTAGAAGTCAATAGTTTGAGACTCTTACAGGGGTAAAGCCCAAATGAACCGTAATGTAGAGATTTCCTTCATTTCACCCAGTGATTTAAAAAATTCTTTAGCATTTCTGGAAGAAGGAAATTAAAATCTGAGTGCAGCATCAGGTGCTGTATACATACAGTACTAATAAAATGTATATTTCCCTTGAAGACAATACTCTCTTCCTCCTTCCTCCCGAAATTTTCATAGACAAATATAAAAAAATCAAGTTTGGAAGGAAAAAAAAAAGGACACTGAAAAGCCTGCTAAAGTGATTTAGCACAGCCAATCTGTCTGTATTACTATGAGCGGGTAGAATTTGTTATCAGAAATAGTCACTTTTTCCCTAATCTTCACTGATTCCTAAGGCTTTTCTACATGGCCAATCAAGAGTATCAACACTTATAGACATTTGTATGATAATATTAATTCACACACAATTCACACCATCTTTTGATCAGGTTTACTTTGATTATTATAGACAAGATGGCTTATATTAAATTTTTCACACCCTCAACATCATACTGTATAATTGTTTGCTCACCTAATTGCCATGAAAAATCGTGTTAGCTGGAAATAGCACTGGTAAAAATATCTTAAATCTGATTTAAAAAAATTCAGTCTTCCTACAGAGTAGGACTGAAAGCAGATAGACCAAGATAAATCAAGAACATTAAAAAATAATTCCAGGGATGACACTAATGAGATAATATGCTGTGGGCTTCTGCTGGCATGTGCCAAGCTGTTAGATTACAGTGAATGGTCGACAGACACTACAACCTCCTAGAACACTGTTCTTGCAATCTAGACCTTCACCATATTCTTAGGATATCAGGCACCACATCTTTAGGATGTTGTTCTCTGGATGTTTTATGTGCAGGTGAAGCACTGCAGCCTAGTGAACACAGCATAAAAGCAGGACTTAAATTACAATCTCATTTCTGCTCTTTGTTGCATTTGGTAGGTGACCTTACAAAAAGTCTTTACAATCAGTTTGCAACATGAAGACAGTGATACTACCTCTGTTATAAATGACTTTGAGATCAACTGTCTGAGAAGTACTCAGAAATTACCATTGTGAGGGACACACAGCATCAGCAATGGGCAGATTTTGCAGTGCCAGGATGGCATGTTGTCTAGGTACAGCATGACAAAGTGTGACATTCTGGCTGGAGGTAGACTGGGAATAGAGAGTCTCTGTTGTCCCATCTGGTTCACAGGATACTGTAACTATGCTTGCAGGATCTCCACAGAAAATCTAAGGAAGAATAAGGTGCTCTTCCAATTTATAAATGTACCATTTTCCTACTCTGCACACACACATTCTCATATTCTGGGAGCACAGGGAAAATGGCCTGAAGAAAAGCTGTTCGCCTTCCTGCATGCAGACCTCTGAGACCCATGGACTTGGAAGGCTCAGGCTCTGGACACTTGCTCTGCAGACCTGGCTCTCAGCCAGCGCTGGCTGCAGATGCCACTGACCCCAGCCAGGCCTGTGAAAGATTATCTGTCCACAGGCTAACCCTCATTCACCATCGGAGATGGGCAACACCTCTTCTACAATGCCAGTTGGCATCTCAGAGGGTACGCACTGAAGCCACCATCTTCTGTGTGATGCAAAGCCAGAGTTGCTGCAGGGTACTCACACCAGTACAAAATCCTTATGAACCAAATCTGTGCAATACAGCCTAACCTCACAGATTTCAAGTTTTACCTCAATAGAAAGCATATGGGCAAATACAATCACAGATCCATTTCCAAATGCTCACAATAAAAGCACCAGTAACACCCAGCAGCTTCACCAGTTACAGTGCATCAAGGCAAGGCAAACAATGGGCAGATGGTCCACCTCCAGGCCTTGCTCTGAATCAGAGACAGTACATCATCAGGAGCTGGCTTCATTTGCTGTGGTGAGCACTTGGTGCCACTGCAGAACAACCCAGGCAATTGTACAAAAAGCGCCAACAAGAAATCCCATCGGAACAGATCACTCAATGCTCATGCACAGCTCTCAAAGAGCTGGAGCACATAGCATCCCACAGTGAGGGGGACACCGGTCCTGTCACCTCCCAGCACCACGTGCAGACAATTACCTGCAGCCTGTGGAAGTTCTCCAGAGGCAGAATGGACACACTGCTGTTATTAAACAAATGGGGAAACAGGCATATTTAAGATTCTCCTTTAATTTTTCCTCTGAAAATCCATAATAAACTAGCAAAGGATTAAGATTTGGTGATTAGCACCTGAATAACAACAAGTAATTATTTTTGAGCCAAACAAGGATAGAGTATCCTGGGTAATTTATTCCGGGTAATTAAGGTAATGAATACTTGAGAGTGTATCAAATAAATAGTCCCTAAAAGTGTCATTTTAATAGGGGCATGATTATAGGCAGCACTAAAGAGGATTGAAACAGATACAACATACCTGTTTCAGACACATGTTTAAAAAAGGCATAAATCTCATCACTTAAGGTGTCATCTAAATTCATCATTGAATAGGGCCTGTTCTTCTAGGCTTGTTTACATGGGCAAATCTACCATCAAATTAACTGATATAATTACACTGATATCACCACCTGTGTGAACACACTTTAGATGCTTTTTTGTTTGCCATATCTTGCACCAATTGGTACATGATATAATTGGCTCTTATAGCGTTTCCCCCCATGGACAAGTGAGCAGATCGAGGGATCCCAGCATAAGAGTTCATCTAATTTGCTATCCCCATTGGGACACAAAGGTAATATTCTACCTTTTGGTACAGCGACAGGAAAGGAGAGCAAGCATGGACTAATGTTTCCAATACCACACCTCAGCAGGATGATAAAACAGGTAAAGGCTTTTAAAAAAGTGTGTCCTGCCACAGAGCTGTTGTGTACTGAATCTAGTAGTGAATCAACCCAGTTATATTTCCTAATTCCTCCAGATCAGTAGGAGTTGCTTGAGCAGCATTCTCTAGTGCTCTAACACCCAGCATAGGCAGTGACTCATCCTTCTGAATCCATTTGGGTGCCTTGGACAGAGAAATGAAGATGCAGTAATGGTGAGCTCTTGCCGACCAGCTCAGCAAGCCCAAACATTATTAAGTTTTATAGCTCTCCTCAGCCAAATTATGACCATTTCTTAGCACATCTTGTAAAGGGAGTTACTCTTCCTCAACATAGAACAAAGGGAAAATATAGCTACAGAGGATTAAGGAGTTAACTTGCATGGCCAGGACCCATCCTTACACGCAGGTCAAGGATAGGCACGTCCCCAAGTTAATATGGCCTGGCAACAGCATGGGTCACATCACCTAGCTCAGTGAAATAAAAATAATCAGTAATCTGGACTTTGCAAAGATGCAGTATGTCCCCCTGTGATAAGAATGTATTTATAAGTTTGAAGGTGGTAACATTTAGAGGTGGCAAGTTATTGGATTTAATTTATTCCTCCAGCTAAATTATATTGTAAAGTTGAAAGGACAGACTACATTGAAATTTCCTTAATGAAAAGCTAACTGCTGATAATATGACCTGCTTCGCCAGGAGAGTCTTATGTCCCGATTAATGAGAAAGCATTAATCTCATTGGTTTTCACAGGTAAAATGAATCTTTAATATATAACGAAATGTCTACAAACATTAGAAGAAAACTCTAAGAAGCAACAATATCCACTTGCACATTTGAATGCTGATATCTACTGAGCAACTAATCAGTTTGGAGAGGTTGCCCCACAATAGCGACAGCCTTACAAAATGGGGTAGAAGGGGCTTACATTGTTTAGAAGCCAATCTTTGAATTGACTGCAGTTTTATGCAGTTTTGTTTCACTTCTTCATTCATCTTCATGCCTCAGTTTTATGTCTTCTGGCTATGGTGTCTGGCTTGGAGTTTGGTCATGACCGAAAGTTTAGAAAGTTTCATACATGGACTTCCATCTGTGCTTTAATAAAATGCTGAATTTGATGGAAAATTAATTCACTAAGTCCCTTCCGTCTTTCCTCAAAGACAACAAGATTCTGTTTTATTATTGCATTTTGCTGATTGATCAGAAAATTGCTGTTCCTCACAAAAGTTGTCCCTATGTTTGCACACTTCTGTAATTGTAAGGGTCTGGTTCAAAATTTTGCATGACTGTTTGAAAGCATAATGAAGTCTATGATTATCTATTTTCTTCCAAGCAGTTCACAAGTGTTGATGAATCTTTACTATTACTTTCCATGGAAATAGAGGAGAAAAAAATTCTTCTAGCTTAGAAAATACCTTATTTTTTTCTCACAGAAGCACAAGCTATAATACTCAAAGTAATTTATTTCTGTGAAAAAAATCATATGCTAGGAAAATAATTTAATAAGCTAAACAATTAATCACTACAGCAACCCTACAAATATTCTTTTCTAACTGGTAATTAGTATATTGTTGAACATTTTTCAGTTTGTTTCTGGAAACAGTCCTGCAGGCTCTACTATTTGCAGTCAGTAGCAGCACTGCCCTTCAAGTCTTCATCTCAACACAACCAGTGGAAACGTGCTCTCTGGTCTCTTCATCTCCTTGCTGTGCACTACCCTGTGCAGCACTTGCCGTTCCACGTGCTGTGAGTTTGATTCCCAGCACTTTCTGGTCAGGTGCAAAAATCCTCAGGTCAAATCAAAGATGAAACTGGCAAACATAAGTCATCTTAAGAAAAAAAATGGTGGTATTTTATTTTTGTCTTTAAAGGAAAGTACAAAGTAGCCTAAAGTAGGAAATACTCCTGTAATTTGATGTTGTGCTTTACATAAAGTGACTGTAATTTTGGCAAAACAGTAAGATAAAATGAACCATATATAAAAGCTCTGCTTAGGCTGAATGGTTCTAATGCAATAGGAGTAAGAAGAAACTAGAAGTTTGCATTTCGGAAAGAAAGCATGAGGATTCATCTGACAGTGATATTTCAACAACTTCATCATGAATTGTCCCAGTGTTAAATGTTAGCTGTTTTTGCAGCAAAGTGTGTGGAAACTGTTCCTTAGTTAAACAGCAGATTTTTTTGTTTCTTCATTGAATAACAAACAAATTAGGAGGAAGCTTTTGTTTTTCATCAGCTTGACAATTATATCACTGTTTTGCTGGAAATAAGAGCAGTTGGCATTTTCTTCATGCCAGCATATGCATGTGTGAGTTGAATTGTCTCTGAACTACAAGCAATAACAAGACACTCCTTGTGCCAGAAAGCAATTAATTATTGCACTGCAGCCAGGTTAATCCTGCGGGTGCAAGCCCCTATCGCACAGCCACATGGCAGCCGCAGCTTCTGCGCTAAGGAAAGTTGTCTCTGGGGTAACTGCTTAGTCACTTTAAGGAGTAGAGACTTGCCCTCTTGGAAATACATCATCTAATTTTATTAAAAAGAACCACCTTTCTAACCATATGGAAAAAACATAGAAAAAAAAAGGTGCGATCAGAAGACTTTAAATGGATTATTTGATTTTCCTGATGTTCAAAAGAATTTAAAGGCTAAGGCAACTTACCACTCTCATACAGATGACTTTTTGGCATCTTTTTCTGTCTATTAGAGATGCCAAAATCTACTGTGGATTGGGATGTACAGGATCAGCACAAACATAACTTTTCCTAGAAGAGCAAAACCTATTGAGGTACCAATGAAAACCATTGCAAATGCTGTCAGTGACGAGGCAGGGTTGCACTCTCAAAGCAGCAAGCTTAGTGAGAGGGGCAGTGGAAGCCTTAAAAAAAAAAAAACACACTTCTATTTTCACTAAAAGAGTACCAAATGTTGATAAAATGTCCAATTAACTATGAGGATGAAAGCTTTTTTTTTGAAGCCTGCTAGCAAGAAGTCCTCCCTAACTGCACCCAAATGCATAACTATCATCTTCTCATACCTCTTTAGCAACATCACTCCGGTTACATAAACATGCCTGCACACTGACTTTCACATCACTGATGCCGCTTGAAGCATGCCATAACATTTTCAACCATATATATACGCCACTCCAACTAATATGCATATACATATATCTCCAGTATGCAGTTAATGAGATGCAATTATTCACAGCTGATAAGACTCTTGTTCTAAAACCCTCTACATGAAAGCAAGAAAAATTTCAGTTGCAAGGAGACTTCTCCCTTTCATCAGTACTGTCAATTATAATTCCAACATTATGTAAGAAACAGGAGAAATTGGCTCTGATCTGGCTAAAGGTTAATAAATGCAGTGTTTCAGGGAACTAGAGCAGAAGAATACTAATGGCTCCTGCACCTGGAACGCAGCTTCCCTCTTCATTCTAATTAGCTTCTCCCACGTCAGTGCATTTAAAATGTGTTTGTGCCCCATGTATTTCTGAAATAATGCAGGTCTTTGGCTTCAGTAAGTCAAGTTCAAGTCAGACAGAAGAAACAGGATGTTAACAAAAGACTGACCTTATTATCACTACTTACATAGCATAAAATAATATTGACAGCTCTTCTGCTCCTCCATATCTACTTTAAAAAAAAAAAAAAAACACAAGTATTTTTCTCTGGATTAATTCACAAATACATTTGTTTATGTTCCTATGTTAAGATTTTTAGACTTCTCCGTAAATATTCTAACTTCTCATGCACCAACAGGTAACAAAACATTTCCAGCAAAGCTGCATTTCTTGTGAAACCGTATTTTCAACAAAACATGTGAAAAAACTAAACTCAATTGCAGTGCTATAGCAAGAAATTTCCTGGCATTGAAGCAGTCAGGAATACATGCCAGACGTTAAATTAATTGTCTGAGGGTAAAGGCAAGAGAGAGACTTGAGGAGTGATGAACCACTCACCTCTCACAGTGCCATCAGCCAGTGCAACTAATTACATGCAAGACATGCACAGGATGAAACATGGCTCCTTCTCCCTGTCGAAGTGTCCTCCCCTGCGGTGGCCTGGGGTGGCTGTCACGCAGCATCACGGAGCTGACAGTTGGCCCTCGCACCCCTTGCAGCCGTGGGATGAACAATCTCTCCCAGTCTCTGCTCACCAAATCACACTTAATCAACCACCTGCTTTCTGTCAAGTTTACCTCATCAGAGAGTGGCAAAGGAAACTGGTCAGAGAAGTTCAGACATTTTTGTCATGAGATGTGCTACATCATTTCTTAACTCTCATTTTGGGTCTTTATAAATAGCAACTCCCTGGAGCAGGAGTGCAAACCCAGCTCTCCTGGCTGACCACCAGGATTTGGAGACACAGCCTCCACCACCAGCTGAATATTTTGTAATTCATGGAACATGTGCAGCGGGAGAGACACCACTGGTATAACCAAAAGCGGTTAAGGTTATAAAGGGCACGTTAAATTAGGTATCAGAGAGAAAGTCAGTGGGGAAAGTGCAGGTTTGGTAAACTGCTTGTCTCCTAGCACTGTCGAAGTGTGTGAGATGGTGCCTTTCAAACCAGGCATCCCCAGGAGGCAGAAGACCTCCCTCCCTATTCGTTTGCTGTGGCTGCCTCGCACCAGTCAGCGACTTGACCATGGTGGGGCTATGGCTGAGGCTGAGGCATCATCTTCCAGCCCTCCGAACCCCCACCAAAATGCCCGTGCTATAGGTAGAACTGTTATTCTCTTGATCTGCATTCTTTTTCCAGGACAGGGAATCCATTCATTCAGCAATGGGAAGGGAATTTGGGATTTTGTAGACAAGACGCGGAAAGCATTGACTGCTGCCAGAAGCAAATCATATGGAGGAAACCTGCAGCAGCAGCAGCTGGTGCAGCTGCCAGCATCCCCTGTCTGCTCACCTCTCGGACCAAAGTCTCTCTCTTCAGGACTGAGGAGCTGCCTTCTCTTGTGAAGATTGCTTCTGCCAGCACAGCAAGCCAATTCCACAGCCAGAGGTACATAAAGCAGCAATACAGTGAATCCCAGGCATATTTGCTATCTCTAATGCTACAGCAGGATGTCTGAAAGTGGGGTAGTAAATAGGATCATGGCTGAGGGAAATGCAGACTGTCAGCCAGTTGCCAGACATGAGCATGAATCTGCTGAGCAAACAAATATTTAGCTCTACAGTAATTGCTTCCATATTGCAGTTACATATAAACCAGCAACTGTAGGTAGGGGTCACTTCGGGAGGAACTTCTGACTGTTCTGAGCATGTAATAGGTGTTCTAGCCCTCCAAATGGTTGTGTTAAACCTCTGGAAGGATTTATTTTGGTAAAGTGTGAGATATAAAGCTTTACCTCAATATACCTTGGGTTCCTGAGGCATTTGGCCAGGTATTTTCAAAGGGTTGCAAACTTATGGCCAGTGCTATGTAGAACCAAGCTTTACCAGGGACTCAGATCACAGCCTAAACCAGTGATAAACCATCAGTAGTATGCAGATGTGTTTCAAACATGCACTAAAAATATTTTCCTTTACTTCTTGATGGAAAAAAACAAACACCTCCTGCCTATATTTACCTGATGATGTTAGCTCATGACCTGCCCCATCCAGCAGCTGGTTTCTGCCACCTCGATATCTAGGGTCCTCAGTTGTTGTTCCTCTGTACCTTCTTCCAGGCATGTGGTAAGATACAATCACACACAAAAGTTCACTCCTTGCTATGAAATTAGTCACTGCTGCCCTTGACACAGATTCTTCCCTGCATCATAATGTTTAATACCAAGGAAAGATTAATTAAATTTTGTGGAAGTATGGCTCAGGCAGCTCCTTAGGGACTTGTTTGTTTCTTTTTATTTAAATTTTCATTAGTTCGCATTAAGTTACATTACAGGTGGTAGACACTTTCCCCTTCTTGCACTCAGCAGATCAACTTAGATGCTTTCAAGATTGTAAACAATGCAAGCTAATTAGACCAAGTAACACTTGCTTCCTCCAGGAACGAGCGACTTTTTCTGTGGCGTACCTCCTGCCAAAGGAAACCAGAAGCCCCGTGAGCTCCGAGGAGGAGGGCCAGGCTGTGAAATTCCACTTGGAGGCATATATTCACTCAACAGAGTCGGTACAACATGCATCCCTCTGAGTGAGAAATCCCACCTCTCCCATTGTGGGAGGTGGTGAAAATTACATATACCACAACTTGTATGTTTTAGAAGCCACAAACTCTGGAGGCACTTTTTCATGCAGCTGGATGCAGTCACCAACATTTGGGCTTTGTGTAAAACCACAGTGTCTTTCAGGTGGAGAAAAAATGAGGACCCAGTGTTTATGGCTGTGCCTCCCCCATGGCCACCTGATGGGGACACCCAGCACCATGGCCAAGAACCTCCCTTGTCCAACCCATGGCTTGGGCTGCTCTGGCACACACACGTGTGCTGCTGAGCAGTGACCTGAGCGACTCTAACCTACTGGGCTGAGAAACAGCTGAGGAAAATGTTAATGTAAAGAAATACTTCCTTTTCAGCCTGAGTACAGCCCATCTGGTTCATGCCAGAGCGCTTCTGCACATGGGCAGGTCAAACAGAAAATCTCCTCGGTCAAAACAGGGCAGAAATACAGCTGTTCAATCATGAGTGTGACAGACCCACTATGTTGCTCTTACAAATTTGATTGAATGTGTCACAGTCCTTCAGGCTTTTCCCACAACTTGAGGTCTCAATGGCAGATCCATTTTCCATCCGACGGCCCAGATGACAGGTCATGGCCCCGGACATGGCCCTTCACAAAAACAACTCTCCACCTTGCAAGTGCAGGGCCAATCAGGGCAGGGAAAAGCCTGGCTGAAAGCAATAAGCAGTTTTATTCAGTTTTCATTTCCTTTGTGAAGCCGACCACCTGCATACCTGGTTCTCTGATGGCCTGCACAAGTGTTTGTGCCAGAAGAGCAGGAGCTGAACTTCCCCAAATCACAGGGGAGCCTCTTCTCATGCTGCTGCTCCTCATCAGGGTCACCTGAACCCACACGGCAGCTCCCCAGGGTCTAACCACACATTGGCTACCCTAGTTTTTTCACTTTCTCTGAATGCTATCTTCCCAGTTTCTCCCATATCTTCTATTTTGGGCACGGTGACCTATTACTGGGGTATATGACTCCTTCCCTCTTTGAATACTTCACCCGTCTCTTCCCATGTACTCAGGCCAGCCTCCCCAGGCTGGTCCCATCAATTCTTGTCACAGCCAACCGGACAACTCCAAAGATGCGTTTTGAGTCTCAGGGCTGTCTGGAAGGTTTCAGCTGAGCAGGCCCGGGCAAGTGTTGAAAAGAAGGATCAAAATGAGTGCTTCAGTTAAGCAGGAACTTCTACCAACTTGCATTTTGGTGGATGGGTTTATGGTATCTAAAATAACTGAGCAGACAGTTTTCAATATGAGAAATCTGTCAAATCTACCTGGTGATATGCAGGGAGCACAGATGAATGAGAGCAAGAAACATTATTTAGAAAAGCAAAAAAAGGAATCCGTAATGCCAGAGAACAATGGAGGATTGCATTTCCAGGACAGGGAGTTAATGGAGAGTTGCTATGAAAAATGATTAAAAGCTGGTAGAAAACACAGGCTCTGCAAAACTGATGTTATCAGGCTCAATTTCATTTTAGTCATTCAAGGTACTGAATCAGTTATTATAACAATCAGTCAATGGTCTCAATAGTTTTCCTGACCTGCATGTTTATTATCAGGTTTTTCAGATTAAGGCAAGAATAGTGAGTGAGTAGCTCATGTTAAAATACAAGGTTATGAGCACATTTTTCATAGGTTATAAAAACTGTATTTGCCAAGCTTCAAGTTGCCACATTGTAAGGGAAGGAAATTAGAGAATGTAAACCCATTTGCAGCTGCACTTTATTCCAAAAGTAATCATGTGTGAAAATACAAGGATTTAAAAACATCTACTACATGGTACACTCAACAGATAAGACATCCATACAGGGAAAAACAGATTTTCAAAATTTTTCAGCCTGACACAGAAGTCAGCGGAGTCAATGGCATCCTCGGTGCCTGCCTGTGCAGTACACGCACTTTAGCTTTTTTCTTACACTGCACACACCAGCTGAACATAAAATCTGACAAGGCCTTTCGTACCTACCACGTACAACCTACGCTGGCACTGTCTGAACTGAAAGGTTTTGTTCCCTGTGCAACCTGTCCTTCCCCCCCC